>NW_027069717.1:821521-832837 GCF_002906115.3 Quercus suber
TTAGAAATAATATGTACAGACGATACTTACTTCGTCGAGTGGTCTCCTCGTGACTTAAATTTTCAGGGGTAGGTTCTGGGCCAAGTCCCCACGTAGCCAAACTACTGAAAGTGACTAAGTCGTGGAAAGTCCTTCTAGGGAAGGCACGTACTTGGTCAATACGATCCAAATAAAACTTGTCCAAACGTGGACGAGTAACAGCTGCACCAATAAAAGAAAGGTGGTTAGACGATTGATAGTTGGGAAAAAGTGTAAGAAAGTGAAGTAACATGGAAAGAAAACATACCCTCAGGACGAAGACGACCTATGGGGCTGGTAAAAGGAGGGAAGGGGGCATTACTAACTTCTGTTGGGTCCCTAGCCCAGTTTCCACAAATGACAAAAAATTCTTGTTTCCAGAGCCTATCAGACGAGCTACGGCCCTTTATTAAACTATACTGAGAGCCTCTGGACGAGAACTGGTAAAAACCAGCTGATTGTTTTATTTCGGAGGGCTTATAACAGTAAAGGAACTCGTCCACTGTTATAGGACGATCCCCTTCCAGTGCCTCACGCCATAACACTTGCATGGCAACTATCGTCCTCCAACCGTTGGGATTAAGCTGGTTAGGACCAATACCTAGCCTATGAAGAAGACTTCTACAAAATGAATTTAGGGGAAACCTAAAACCAGCTAGAAGATAAGACGAGTATACCCCCAGACCAGAAGAAGGTGAACAACACCACTCTCCTTCCCTGGGTAGACGAGTTCCAAATTCGATAGGAATTTGGTATCTATCTACTAATGTTCTTAACTTAGGAGCGTCTAAGAGGGACACTACCTAAGGTGCACAGCTATATATAATATTTTCCTCTTCCTCCTCCTCGTCCTGAGAAGGGCTGGGTGGCGCTCTGGACGAGCTAGTCCCAGTTCCAGAGGCCATCCTGCGTTGCATTTCCTGAAATTCTTCTAAGGAAACGCCAGGGACCCCGGACGAGTACTGCTCGTCCGAGGAACTACTACTAAAGCTAGTGCTACCCTCACCACTCTCGTAACTTCCAGACGAGACGTCCTGATATTCGTCTATCTCTCTCTCCATGCTACTAGACGAAGACATAACTAAAATAAAGATCAAAACGAAAACCTAAAGGAAGAGGAAGTACCTGAGAACTAAGACGAATGCTAGACGAGAGTCTCGGACGAGATAGCTGAAGGAAGTTTTTGAGAAAGGTGAGGGGGCAAGAAAGAGAATATACCCATTTATAGGGCCCAGGAGTAGGGTCAGCGAAGCGACACCATCCACTAAGAGAACGACACGTGGCAATCGCGTGGAAAAACGTAATCGATTTAATTCCTCCACGAGTTAAACCGTGACACGTGGCTGTACAGAAGGGATAAAATCCCAATAATATCCCTGGACGATACCCTGGACAAGGGGGCAACTGATGGGATAGCGAAAAATGGCACCTGTGGTTCGTCCAGAGGGGTCGTCCATGACGTGCAGTTTGCCAAGCAACTAGGCCATCTCCTATTCGTCCAGACCTCTCTTCCCTGAGAGGTCGACCAATTGGGTAGATCCCGTAATCAAGTCAAAAGGGTCGTCCACGGATGAATCGCATGGACGACCAAAGAACAGCATGACAAAGGGTCGTCCATAAGCATTGCACATGGACGACCACACGATACTTAGCAAATTCTGAAGCGGTTAATCAACCCGTGTTTATCGCCGTCAATTTCTCCCAAGTATGTAACTTCCAGCAGCGGTTATGACCGTTGAAGAAGTTACGTCCGGATTCCACAAATCTGGGGGAAGTTATTGAACCAATAACCGCCCTAAAGTACCCTATATAAGGACCGGTCCGAACTATGTAAAGGTATGATATTCTGAGATCCTTACATACAATACAGTTAGAATTCTATACGAAGGAAGACACTAACTTCACCATCAGAGGATATTGGACCGGTCCACCCCGGTCATCCTTTGATTCCTTTCTTCTTTTACAGGCCTCTGCAAACGTTGTAGCCCACCGAAGCCGAAGTGTTCAACTAAACTGATTTTATCCAACATCAATTGGCATCTCACACAGTGGTTGTAAAGCTGCATTCCTGCCCAAAATAGTGAGACTACTACCATTGAATTCCCAATTGTGAAAACAAAGTTCATGGCCATAAGTAGGCTTAGTTCTTTTTGCCCAACGGACCCATATAGACCTTGAGCTCGACCCACAAGCATGGAGGTGGGTTCAAGCCCTTCTGTTAATAGGTCATCAAAGATGTTGAGTAGTCCAAACCCATGAAGCACGAGTGTGTTTCCGAATTTGGATTCAAGTGCTCGTGCAGGTGCAGGACTCGTCAATTTTTGAAAAAGTAAGGTGCGGGTGCGGCGATTAAAAAATTATTTAAAATAATTTTATTTATACTTTCTATATATTTTTACTATTAAAATATTCTTAAAAAACACATTATATGTCCTTGGTTCACAAAACAAAAAAAGAAGAAGGCAAGAAACACAAAACAAAACACAAAAGAAGCAACAAATATTCCAAAAAAAATTGAGGAAGGATAGATTTAGGATGTTTGGGCCTCATTCAAAGCCGATTTCGGCTGTTTTGGCATGATTCAAGGCCGATTTCGGCCGTTTCGCCGGCCGATACGATACGATTCGGCCGCCGGCCGATACGATACGATTCGGCTTATACAACTTGATTCTGGCCGAATCAGCTCGGTTCGGCGGGAATCGGCTTGAATCGGCGTGAGTTGAAGCCCAGTTGGTGCAAATTTGTAATAATAATAATAATAATAATAATAAAATTATTAAAAAAAAAAACTCAAACGCCTTACCAACGCATGGGCAGTGGCATCGCTCGCGCGTTGCCGTGTTGGATGCGGGTGTGGCGCCCATTTTGTCACGTTCGTGCATCATAGGTCCAAACAAGGAGGGTGATTTCTTAGTCATTGATGCTTCAACTACTTCCACTGCACTTGGGTTTTTGCGTGATAGTGTGTCATGAAAGTAAAAATGGAGCGTAGAGACTTTCTCTTTGGCATGATGCAGCTTTTGGATCCATTCATCTACTTCCTTGGTGCTGTGCACCAATTGTATGGCAATGCCTATTGAGAAAAGCAATAGAACTAGAGCTAGCTTTGTCATTCTCTTTTTCTCTTTCACTCACACAATAAAAGTTAGAGGTACGGAGGCTCTTTATAGTGGAAGATATATGTGTGTCTATATATATATATATATATATATATATAGAGAGAGAGAGAGAGAGAGAGAGAGGAGAGAGAGAGAGAGAGAGAGAGAGAGAGAGAGAGAGAGGTTCAAGTTACACCTGGTGTAACTTGACAAGAGTTACACCATTTGTAAACTGTAGATTTGTAATTGATTTAATGGTTAAAAAAACAGCATTAAATGCTAATTAACTTATATCTCCTCATTCACTTAATTAATAGCAATTTTGTTTCACTCTCCTTATTTATTATTTAAACCTTTTACATATATTCTTTTCTTGCCAATGACTTTACAAATATATTATGTGTTTTGTTTCCAGTTTCAATTTGAAGGTATAGAGGATAGGCAAGGAATCTGGGACTTGATTATTCTGTGGTATTGTGCCATTGATAATCATATCGTGAGGTTTCCTCAACCTCCACGAGATGCAAGGCAATTAGGAAAATCTTATTCGGAAAATCCTGATTGAAAACCATAAAATTTAATATCTTAAGACACTTAATACAGTAGAGAAAGCTTTCATTTTTTTGCTCATTTTAGGCAATAAAGTAGTTCAATGCTGAATTATCTCTTTTCATTCGAGGCCAATTATCCCAGCCAACTAACACTTCCAGTTCAGTGATATATTGTTCTATTACCTCATAATTACAATCTTATTCTTCCTTTAAATTTGTTCTTTGTAATAATGGTTTTTGAGCTCTTTAAAACTTACCTGTTCAACTTTTTGACACGAGACCAAAAATTATCAGTAATCATGTTCATAAGGACTTAGACAAAGGACGAGGATCCAGGTAACATAGTGATATAGTTTGATGCAACTCTTCATTGGTAATCTAAGTACATAAGTGTTGTAGTAGTGCCTTTCCCACACAGTTGTAGATTTTAAGCAACCTGCTTTTAATCAAAAGGAACTATGTACTTTATTCTTCATTTGTTGTAATTACTTCTTCTTCTTTGTTTCCTTCATTTATTTAAAACCTCATTAAACAACACTTAGCCATTTATTTATTTTTAAGGAGACATGATATATATTCACAATTGATAAGACTATAAGAGTATGACTGGCTTAAAAGAAGAAAAAAAAAAAAGTGGTCTCAACCAAAAAATATATATATATATATATATATTGCAAATATATTTGTAAAGTCATTGGCAAAAAAATGAATATATGTAAAAGGTTTTAAATAATAAATAAGGAGAGAAAAACAAATTTACTTTTGGAGAAGCAGATACATTTTCTCCATTTTAACCTTTATGAACACACTGCACAAGAATCTGGACCCAAGAATATTGATTGAAACGTGTCAGATAGCAGAAGCATAATAATTGGTATTAAAAAAAATTAACGTTTAGCACACAGTAGTTTTTATATTACATATTGTTATTGGAATGATAATATTTTTACTTAGTTTGTTACTAAATATCTTTAATATGAATCAAGATGTCAAAAGAGTTGTGCTCCGCTACAATTATTGGTGTCAAAAATCAAATCCGACATGCTGATTATATCAGTTTATTCTTCAATCTTAGAATCAAATCAAATTACAATATATATTCATTCTCAAAAAAGAAAAAAAAATTAGAATATATATTTCTTTTTGTTTTCCCAAATATAAATACAATATATTTTTTTTCTTCATCCTTATGGTTTGACCAAAAAGTCACGATTTTTATTTTCCACCTATATGGCTATATGGCCGGACAAACTTTTGGCGGTTAAAATAAATGCAAAAGAGTTAGACCAATGTGCAGAGTGCAATAATGCTTCGGGCTACCATTAATAATTTTTTGAGGAATATGCGTGGCTAATTGTACTGTCAATGTCATCGAGAAACAGCTCAAACAAAAAACAAGTCTACCAAGACACCAACCAAACCAGGTGATGAGCATGGTTTTCAGACCCGGACCGTTTATTGAACCATAAAAGGGAGAGGTTCAAGGTTTTTGAGGTCGAACCGAGGTCAAATCGGAGTAGAACCGTGATGACGTCATAATTAATTTAATAATTATTTTAAATATATATAAAAATATTAAATTAATAAAAAATAGAAAAATTAACTAAAATAGTCCAAAATAAATATAGATAGTATTTTTTATAACACAACTTTCATAATACAAATAAAAATTATTAAATTCTAAAAAAATATAAATAACTATTGAGTTTCTAAATTATTTTTAAGCCATGACAAAGCACACTTTAGTACTCAATAACTTTTATTATATGAAACCTAATAAAATAGTGAAGAGAAAATTCATTGCCAAGCCCATTTGACTGCCGGCCATTTTTTTTGTTCCAAGCCCGTTTGAATAGTCACTATCACCATTTATTATGAATTAAAAAAAAAAATCAAAATCAAAAGCTATTTCTGAAGAATGATGTCCATGCATTTAAAAATGGTAAAAGTTAAACAAATAACAAAACCAAGAAAGAAGTGCTTGACAGCAAGCAAGTATTTATGTGAGTAGTTGACACTTGACACGCACAGCAAAGAAGAAATCTCCGGAAACAGTGAAGAAGTCTACAACATTTTTAGCAATATTTTTACAACAAAATTCATATAAAAAAGTCGTTATTAATTATAATTTGAACCTATTATTGAAATTAATTTTTTACTCATCGATATTAACTAATAACAATCTATTACTTAAAATTTATTGTGAAATATTGTAAAATTATTATAGTAACATTTAATTGTGATTTTTTTATTCTTTTTATTATTATTTCCTTCTTTGCTGGCATCCATACGTTTCCTTTCCTTTTCTTTTCCTTTTTTTCTCTTGTTTTTTCTCCTCCACCCACGTATCCCCATCCCATCCCTACTCTTCTCATCTTGTTTTTATTTTGTCTAGACTCTTCCTTCTCCACGCAGAGTGTCCTCTGCTTTTATTTTTCTTTCTTTATCTCTAGCTCTCCGTTTCTCATTCTTTCTCTCATACTCTCACCCTGTCACTGTCACACACACATTACCAGTGAAGAACAAAGCTAGAATTTAAAGCTTGCTTCGCCCAAGAGAAGAGTTTCTGAAGAGAGGGAGCTGCGTGATGTGCTATGTTTCTCTGGAGATGGCAGTGGTAGACATGATGTACTTTTTTTTTTTTTTTCTTTTGAGAGGGAGTTGTGTTTCTGTGTTTCTCTGGAGAGGGAGTTGTGTTTCTTTTTCTTTTGTTTTTCTGTGTTTTTTTTTTTTTTTTTTTCTTCTTCTTCAAGGTTCAGATTCAAACGGAACCGTGAAAAACGGTTTGATTACGGTTCTCAAAACCGTGCGGTTGAACCGCGGTTCAAACGGTTTCTTGCTTTTTGGACATAGACCGGTTCTGGAGCCTAAAAGAACCGTGATTGTGAGAGGTTCACGGTTTTTCCGGTCGGACCGTACGGTCTGGTCCGGGTTTCAAAACCATGGTGATGAGTACTAAAATTACATGCTCGTCAATGTAATGGACAAATATTAAATCTACAGGCTCATCTATATAGATGACGAGCATCCAATCCACAAGACCGTCCATGAGAAGATGACTACACAACATTAATGGCATAGTTATAATTGGTTTTGTAACCAACGAGCTCCAATGGTCAGAAAGGCCAACTATGAGCCAGTTAAACCTCCATTTAAGCTCAAGCAAAAGTTACTCAAAACAGCCAAGAGAGACATTAAGAGGCTGCCATCAGTTACACTCATAATAAGCCTCCTAATAGTTGTACTAGGACTATAAATAAGCCACCAAGTATCAGGAGAAAGATACACAAATTTAAATAGACAGAATTACATTTTGATTCTTTGAGAGATATTGATCTTATTGACTTAATCATCAAAGAACTGTTAGCTTACGCCACTCTATCTTTTTCTCTCATCTTTGCAAGGAACATTACCTCATCCAAGCTTAGACAAGGCCATTGACTAACAACCGTTTTTGGCTTCATCACTGGGTTCAAATGAAGAAGGCTTCCTAATCTTAGTAGCTTGCTCGAAGCCATATGCAATTTCAATCAACTTTGGCTTTGAACCTTTTAGTCTCCCAGAATAAATACCAATTGGAACCCTTTTACTATCATATCTTGCAGGACACTAATTCCAGGGCAGCCCCCAATTGCAATGGCAGAAGTAACACTAACATCTAAAAGTCTGAAAATTAAGAGGCTGAAAATTAGATTTGGTTTTTGGTTTTTGTTTTATATTAGGAAACTAAATAATAAAAGGCTGAAAATTAGATTTGAATTAAATAGGTTTAGATATGGCAAATTTTTATTGGTGAAGCATGAAGTGGATTGGGAAAGATGGGACAAAATATTTGGACTCATAGCCGGACTGACTTTTATTTAAGCTAATTATTTTTTGAGAACAAGACAGAACTTCATAAAATTAAAAAATAATAGCTAAATCAGCCTTACCTTTAAGTACAAAAATAAACTACGGTGGAAGGTGGAAGGGTTAACAGGTTTTTCCCATATTCAAGTAAATCTTTTGTGATTCTCACAAAAAAAAAAAAAAAAAAAAAAAAAAAAAAAAAAAGTAAATCTTTTAAACCCAAAGGGGCCGAGCCTCCCTAGCGCAAAAGAAATTATTTTTATTGGGTATATTTAGACTTTTTTTTAGGGTTGCCCCTTCTCTTCTAAAACCTTAGTCCTCTCCCGAAAAAGCCCACACGGCCCAACCCAAAATAATTAAAAGCCCTATTCAAAATTTTCCCAAGGTCGGTTACAACTTAACCTAATTCAGGAAAAAAATAATAATAAGGCTGCGTTTGAATTGGGCGTAAACCATTTTAGGAAATCGTTTTCCACATTTTCCGCGTGTTTGGCTGTTAAGGAAAATAGAATTTTCCGGAAAATCACTTCCAATTTTCCCTTAGGGTCCGTTTGTTTTGGTGGTAAACGATTTTAGGAAATCATTTTCCATAAGACCCGCGTGTTTGGCAACTACGAAAAATAGAATTTTCGGAAAAATATGTTTCATTTGACCATAATTTACTCCTTTGACCCGGAAATGGTTTTACACTCTCATTTTCACTTCAAACCATTTTCGGGTCACGCACAAAAGAGAGAGCCAGAGAAAGAAGAGAACTCGCCGAGAAAGAAGAGAGCCAGAGAAAGAAGAGAGCTCACCTCGCTGAGAAACACTGTTCCAGCCACTCACACCGAGAAACCCAGAGAGCTCAGCCTTCGCACTGTGCCTCCGATCCAGCCACTCACACCGAGAAAGAAGAGAGGCAGAGAAACAAACGGACTCATCTCACCTCAACCACCGATCCAGCCACTCACATTGAGAAAGAAGAGAGCTCAGCCTTCGCACAACCACCGATCCAGCCACCACACCGATCCAGCTCACTCCGGGTCACGCCGAGCTCAGCCACCACACCGATCCAGCACAAACGCAGACCCACGGTGAGTTTTCCTTCTTCGGTTCACCGTGCCTCCGATCCATATCCCCTCACAACCCATCCTCCCGACCCACCGCTCAGATCCGATCGCATTATATATATATATATATATATTTATTTATTTATTTATATATTTATTTATTTATCTATATAATTATTTATTTTTTTTATTTAATTTTTTTAATTATCCATTTTTTATTTAAACTGTGTATTATTGATGATTGGGTTTAGGGTGATGAATGTTTTTGTTGTGCTTTTGGTTAGAATTTGGCTAGTTGGGTTACCATATAAAATTTTGGAGCTTGACCCATGATTGGTTGTTGCTGTGATTTTTTTTTAGAATTTGGCTAGTTGGGTTATGTGCAGAACTTTTGCTGTGATTTTTTTGAATTTGGCTAGTTGGGTTATGTGTAGAAATTTTGGAGCTTGACCCATGATTGGTTTTTTTTTTTTTTAGAATTTGGCTAGTTGGGTTTGTGTAAAATTTGGCTAGTTGGGTTTTGTGTATTCAGTTTTGGAGCTTGATATGTATACTTTGATGTAGCAAATATTATGTAGTTGTCTATTGGGTTATGTATACTTTCAAGCTTGAGATATGACTAAATTATATGATTTTTTTCAGCATTTGGTGTTATTATTTTCTTGCAGTAGAATATGTGTGTGTTTAAACCTTAATTGAAGGTGCATTGGGTATATAGGTGATTGTAAATAGAATGCAATGTGATGGTATTGTGATGATATCAATGTGCAGTTATCAATGTGATGGTATTGTGATGGTGTAAATATTGATGCTATGTGATGGTATTGTGATGATATCAAGAGGGCGTACACCTTCTAATGCTGATGATAGTGTGCTGACTGATCTGCTGATCAGCTAAAGGAAATAGTTGTGGCTCTGAAAGAAATCAACCGGGGCCCAGTGGATTACACAGCTCTTTACAATGAGGTCATGGCTATGATGGCGGATGGGTATAGTGAAGACATGCTTGCAACTGCGTTTGACCATCTTTGTGAAAATGAGAAGGCAGCACGGGGATTTTTAGCCAAGAATGCTAGGCTGAGAAAGCTATGGTTGGATGGTTTTTTGTTCGCACAACTTTGACTTGTCTGTTTCATGTTGATTGTGACGGTAGCTTTAGGAATTAACTTTTGTTGTAGTATTAGTATTGACCTGCCATTTGTATTAAATATGTAGTCTTTTGTATTATTGGGACGATACAATTGCCCAAATTATGTATTTGTATTGTTCAGATACCACGAGTACGTATCATTTTTGTACACCATGGAGGTGTAATGCCAATGGTGAACGATTGATGTGGCTGTTTTTATAAAAATATTATGGGTATATTTAAATGATTATTTTTGATGTTGAAGTGAATGATTATTTTTGTACTGTTACAAATATGTCTAGGCAATGCAGGTGTTTGAATTTGGATGATTATTTTTGATGTTGAAGTGGATGATTAATTTTGTACTGTTACAGGTTTGTCTAGGTAATGTAGGTGTAGGAATTTGTAAGGCATTTCATATTTTCCGTAAAATGATCCACAAACCAAATATGGGAATTGATTTTCCGTAAAAAACGTCCTACATTTTTCGTAAAATGTTTGACCGAACCAAACATGAGAATTGATTTTCCGAAAAACAGAAAGCATTTTTCGTAAAATGTTTGAACAAACCAAACACTGGAATTGATTTTCCGTAAAACAAATTCCGAGACAGCCAAACAACCTGAAAGCATTTTCATTTTCCGGAAAATAGCATTTCCGAAAAATATTTTACGCGAACCAAACGGACCTAAATAGTAAAATAAGCTGGCTTTTTAAGCCATGCCAAACGCAACCATAATAATTTTTTTTTTTTGCTTTAACGTGGAACTGCTGCTGACTGCTGGTTGAGACTAATGACTTGTCCAATCAAATTTGGTCTAATGATTTAACGAAAGAAAGAGTTATGTCCGCAATATTTTCACAATGTCTGCAATATTTTCATAATAAATTTTAGATTAAGTTGTTATGGATTTTAATTTAAACTTACAATTGAAATTACATTTTTCTCACAAGTAGCAGCAAGTAACAATGTACTACCATTTAAGATTTATTCAATAGAGATAATGAGATAATGAAGTGGCTTTAATTATTTGGGTGGGGAAGTGACATGGCTGTAATTAAACCATGTGGCATTGCCACATAAGTGACGTGTACCATTGTGTGCACTTTCTTGTGCACAAAGTCACACTATGTGCGTAATATGTGCACTAACATCTCTTTTTTTAAAATGTATGTGTATATATATATACTAGTCGCTAACCCGTGCGATGCACGGGAAAACTATTTTGTATAAAGATGAAACATTAAATTACTTAATGAAAAATAGAAATCAAACTTAAGTTTAAAATAAAATGAAGAATTAAATCTTAAATATCCTCAACTATCCATACAATGTATGAAACAAAAAATCTTAAGGCAGTTATTCATTGCCTTACCATATACTATCGTGTATGTACTACAATGACCAATCACCACTTACCAAGAGATGCAAATAAAACATTTGCTTTGACTTCATCATCGAATTGCAGAAAAAGAGCAGCACAGTAGGAACACACTATAGAATCTAAATAATGCCCAGCCAAGCGATAAACCGTTAGAGACAAAAGGGCTTAATATCATATAATATATTATAAGCCAACTGTATTTCAAAACCAAACAATGCAGCGCAGGCACAATAC
>NW_027069717.1:833745-873446 GCF_002906115.3 Quercus suber
ATAGATTACTTACTATCCATAAACACAGAAGTCTCTGGAATCTCCAAATTTATATAAATTTTTGTTCCGCTTGTAGATGATAAGTTATATTCACCTACATTTATACGGAGAGATTTTTTAAAATGCACATATAATTTATTAATGTAGCTATAAATATGCAAATAAAAGAAACAATGTACTGACCTTTAAAAGTTTTCACAATTAGACATGTAGCAACTATAATAAAAGGTCCCGGATTCCTTTTGAAGAGGTTATCATCAATTTCATTTGCAACTGGTCCCCAAAGGGTAAGCTTTATTTTATTTCCTCTGTTCAAATATTGTTATTAATGTAAGTTTATATTATATATATTCAATGTATTGCAACTTGTAAGAATTAAAACGTACTGTATAGTCATGACAGTTATGTTCCTCATTGCAACATTTGATCCTTTAATGCTAGGATGTTCAATTGGACCGATAGCAACCACTTTTGCAATAATATCTATGCATCATAAAAATTCTAATGTTAGTTATTTTCATTTATGATAATGATATAATGTATTTCATATAACAACAATATAATGTAAGATTTTCTAACAATAATGGAATGCAAGATTTATATTCAATTAATTTAATACCTGATAGCTGGACATGACTGTTAAGTCGTTGAGCGATGGTGTTGTAGTCAACAAATTCAAATTTATGATGAGGTATATTGACTTCAGTTTCTGTTAATTCTTGAATGTTGGTTGTTGGCAAGAATATAATCTTATGCTCATTTTGAATTGGCCTATAGAATTCATTGCAAGCACCAACTTCAAAGTTTGATAGTGCATACAGCTGCCCTTCCTTCAGAAAAGGTTTAAGTTTTTTTGAAATATTCTTATGAATGGTAGCATGTATTGCATTATTCTGCAAATAAAAGATGTTAGTTGAAGGTATATAAAGTGAATAATATATATAATGTATAAGAAATGTTTTGATGTGTTTTTTAAAAACTTATACAAACCTGTTCATCAATAAGAATCATATCTGAACTAATAATTTCTTGATTGTTTCTATTTACAGCATCCCACATCCTTGATACTCTAATTCTGATCTTGAACTTGTCACTTTTGTTTGAAAGCTGATTAAGAAAACTGAACTCCATCATCTTTAAGTTTTTTGACCTTTGCCTGTATACATCATTCAATATAACAGTTAGCGAAATAAAGTGATGACATTTGATAGTAATCAAACATTTAGTTTATAGTTTCATTTCTTTAGCAGTAAACTAAAAAGAAAGAGTTTTACCTTGTATGACCAACAACTTAAATAAGTTTGGTGAAAACTTCCTTGTACACAATATTTTTTGTTCCACAACTTTGATCAGTTTCATCATTAATTATGCGGAACTTCAACCCATCTCTGCTTGTTACTCTAGAAACTGCAACATACAATTGCCCATGACTGAAAACTGGTTTAGGCAAATAAACTCCCACATGTTTCAATGACTGTCCTTGGCTCTTATTTATTGTCATTGCAAAACACACAGAAATTGGGAATTGTCTTCTCTTTAGAACAAAAGGCCATTTTGAATCACTTGGAGATAATGTTATCCTTGGAATGAACACGCATGTGCCTATATTAGTGCCAGTAATAATTTTTGCTTCTATAACCCATGTAGCCAGCTTTGTAATAATCAGTCTTGTTCCATTACAAAGCCCTTCATTCTGGTTCAAGTTTCTAAGCAACATAATAGGTAACCCTACTTTTAATGTCAACTTATGATTTGGCAATCCTGGAAATCTTAAGCTGTTTAAAAACTCAATAGGGTATAAAATGTCTTGATTAGCAACATTCATAGAAGCCTTGCAAATAGAATCTGAACTCAAATATTCATGTTCTACTCCATTTATTGATGAGATAATATAGTCATTTAACTCCTCTACAATTCATTTGTAGGGCCAAGAATTGCCCTTTCTTGAATGTAACTTGCATCCATGTATTGAGCATCCAAATCAGGGTATGTGCTATTAATAATATCTTCCAGTGGATTTTGTGTAGGTTGGATTATTAGATCATGAGGAATTGTAATGTTATTGTCACCATCACCTTCTCCCAAATCACCATTACCTATTTTTAAAATCCATTCACTAAAGTCTTGTACAGATGATTCTTGCATTTCACTCATGTTGTTCTGCATAAGTCTCATATTTTGTTGTAGTTTAAAGACATGACAATAATTCCATAAGTGTGACTGACAAATTGCAGATTGGACAATATCTTCACGTCTTCCCTTTTTCACAACTGGAAGTATTTGTCGAAAATCGCCACCTAAAACCACAACTTTACCACCAAAAGGTTTTTCCAAATTCCTTGAATCTTCAATTTGTAGTATATCTTGAAGGCTACGATTAACAGCTTCAAAGCAATTTTTGTTTGCCATTGGTGCCTCATCCCAAAGTATTATACTTGTTTTCAAAAGAAGTTCTGCTGTTTGTGTTTTTTGCTTTATTTCACAAGTTGACTCATCATTGACATTAATTGGGATGTGGAATCGTGAATGTGCTGTCCGGCCACCAGGAAGTAATAGAGCAGCAATACCTGAAGAAGCAACTGCAAGAGCAATTTTTCCTTTTGATCTTATAGCAGCCAAAATTGTTCTATAAAGATATGTTTTTCCCGTTCCACCATGACCATAGACGAAAAACATGCCCCCACTTTCAGAAAAACAGCTTCCATTATAGAATTATAGATAGTTCTTTGTTCATTGTTAAGACCAGATATCAATATCTCATGTTCTCTTTGTAAACTTCCTATATCATATGACATTTCTTCTTCAATAAGTCTATTTCCTTTATGAATAAGAATATTTACATCTGGCTGAGGCATTTGAGGATAGTCTTTCAAAGATTTCCCATATTGTTGGAGGATTTGGTCAATTTCATATAAGCCATAATTTTTCAATTGACTATCAGATAATATCAGATCATGAAAATGGGAGATATGTCTTTGTCTATTAAGTATATCTTCAGTAAGAATTTTCCAATTAGAATCCCAAAAAGTTAAAGGATCAGATACTTCACAAAACATGAGTATGGTAACAAATAGTTGGCAACTGCTTGCCACTGGCCCAATGTGCAGCTTCAATATGCATTCATTTCCATTCTTTATCATCATCTAGAAGCCCAAGTGCATAACATGCATCTTTATAGGTAGGATAAGTAATATTTTTTACAGTCATTATCTCTTTAAAGTTTTTTGGGCCTTTGACAATGTAAGCAACATTCTCAAGTAAATCGATCTCCACTTGAAGATGAGCATATATACTCTTCCAATACATTTTCTACCTTTTCTCGTTTCCATTGCTTAACATTTTGATGCCATACCCATTTTGTAGGAAATTCGCATAAGTTAACTCACGAGCATCTTCAAAAGCTTCATTAGTTTTCATCCATTTAGTAAATTTTGTGTCTTTGATTCCTGGCCTTTGTAAAATGTTGTCCAAATTTGCATTTTCTGGATATATAATGGGATTTTCATTTTCCAAATGAAAGTTTAATCTTTCAACTGGTGGATTTCGAAACTGAATCGGAAATTCAAATATTCTCCAACATGCTTCAGAAGCTGAAATATACCTACAATCCAAATATGCTTTGGTCTCATCAACAACAATGCTTGGTTGTTGATTGTCATTATCAGTACCTGGCTGATTCTCTTGTAAAACAATTGTGACTCTATCTGGTCCCTTATTTATGTATTTAAACAAATATTTGATCGATCGAGATCTATTGCACCATTCCACATTCAAATGTGACTGGTACTTTACCAGTAAGTCTACATTATATGGCACAACATACCGATTATCCAAAGTAATTCCATTTTTTACTATTGTCTTCCCATCATTTCTTCTTCTATAAATGGGAAACCTTCTTCATCGATAGTTGTCTCTTCATAAAATTTTTTTGGAAAATTTTTGTACATTTATCATTAACCATACAAGGTGATCTTGGGTTTGCATATCCACATGGCCCATGCATCATAAACTGTTTTACATCTTCATAAGCAATGGATCTTCATGTGGATCGGGTATTTCTGCTGTAATAATACTGTCAATGTCTGCTGAACTTGGGCACTTATCTTTTGGATCCAAAAAAAGGAGAATATGTGCATGCGGAAGTCCTCTTTTCTGAAATTCAATTGTGTATACTACTGCAATGACTCTTCCAAAATGGGATTCATGTCTCAAATCATGTAATAATTCATCCAACTTTATTTTAAAAACCCTTGTCACAATATCTGGTCGGTCCTCAACATTCTGGCCTTCTATAAATTCCAAGCACTGAGTGATTTCAGACCATTTTGGATTGCAAGTAAATGTCATAAACAGATCTGGATATCCTACCTTTCTACATATAGCCATTGCATCTTGATAGTTCTGAGCCATGTATCTTGGGCTTCCAGTAAAGAGGAAGGTAAGACGATCCGCTTTCCTACTGTTTTTGATTTGTATCACCCCGAAGCACAGCATCTCTAAGCCCACCATATAGTTCAGATCTTAATTTCAATTGTTTTGCCTTACCCATTGTAATCTTTCCTCTTCAATGGAAGTATAGGCATCACTATGAATTGTTGAAAAAGCCTTCCACCAAGCAACAATGTGTTACCCTCATGAGATCGTTGTTGAAGTCTAAAAGCATAATATTCCCTCATTGTTATTGATTCTCTTTTTCTAGATCTTGTTCCATCAAAATTCTTATAAGGTATATCAGATCTATACCCATCTTCACCATAAGGGAAAAGCAATGGATATTGTAAAGCCATATAGCTCGGATGACTTCCATATATACGTTGCAATCCCGAACTTTGGTTTTCAACAATAATATCCCTTTCACAATTTTCGGTATTTAAATCTCCAACAATAATGGCAGCAACTTCAGAAGTATTAGGCAAGTTATATTGTCTAGAATCAGAATTGCGACTTCCAATAAGCCGTATTCTAACATCATGCATATCAGATTCATTGAATCTGTCCCTAGCCATTCGAAAGTACTTCACCAATTGATTACAATTGTCTAACATATTCAATAATCCAATGACAATATCTATATCCACAGCTTTTCTATGATCACCAGATGTAATAGCATCAATTCTGTTTGCTATCTCATTCTTAGTATCATAAATATAAAGCTGTGCAAATTGTGTCTTTTGGCCATCAATGGGAATAAGGGATCCAATTCTGTGATGATTTTGACCATTTAGACGGAAAACATATGGAGCAGTACCATTATTCACTGAACGATCTATATTACCTCCCAAAGAAGTGAAAGCGAAGAGAGAATTATAGATTCTTATCCCCACTCGAAATTTGTTTGATCTTTGATCATTGCTCATGCTGAGCAATCTTTTAAGAAAAGGTGGAGGATCCCTCAAAAATGGAAGTTCAACTTTGCCTTCTGCACAACATAAACTAAATTTAGGCTTCTTAGGCCTTCTAGATTTAATTGTTCTCTCCGCATACCAAAGTTGAGCTCCACAGTGTTCACATACTTGTGTTGGAGGTCCTAAATTCATTGCCTCCATAAATTTTCCTACAAAAAATTTGAAAGATCATTTTTTGGGAACCTAATATTTAAGGTTGGTATTGAGGACTAAAAATTGTAATACTTACGATGTTTTCGTCTAGGGTCAGAGGTTGAAAGATTATTTGATTCTCTATCAGAGTCATCACAAAAATCATGTTCAGCAATTGTAATATTCATTGTTGAGCTTTCACTCTCATTTGACCGTTCTGAGTCTAAGATGTAAACAAAATCAAAAACGAATTCTCCAAAGCAAAAATACTACTTAATATAATAGAACTCTTAATATACCTTCAGTTGCAGCAGATTGAATGCCACCTTCTAGCAAAGGCAATTGTTGCTCAGTTATATTGGTGGTAACACTCCCATCTTCATTCACAACAGTTCTTCCTAATATATTCACTAATGACTTCCTATTTTCAACTTTAGGATTATATTGTCTCTGTCGAGTTCTTCTTACAAATGGTTCATCATTGTTTCCAGAATGCAATGATTGCGTTTCATGAATAGTGGTGTGTGACAATACATTCCAAGAAATTGAGTTTCTCTCTATTGAAACTTCTCCTTGTAAAGCATCACCACAAGATAAGGGACTGGATACACCATCAGAAACATTTCTCTTTTTATTTAATAGCATTCTTCTAGTTACTGAAACATCTGAAAGACTTCCCTTTAATGAAGATTTTGTAAATTTGGTAGGTACGTCTCTGTTTCTTTTCTGCGATAGAATCAGTTTTCTTCTCGCTCTTGAAAATAAAGTGGACTCCATTCTTTGGAAATATAATAAAAAAACATAGTATTTATAGAAGGTCAAATCATAACTATCATCGTATAAATCAAAGATAGCAAATATACATTAAAAAATGAAATTTCTTTCAAGCATGTATTTATTGTTAATTAGAATTTTCTAGAAATTTAAAAATATAGTTATGTGGAATTTAATTGCTTTCAATAATAATTTTTTATGCTGTAAATTTTTGTTGAAGATGACATTAATAATTATTCTGAATATGTAGAAAAGAAATGCAACATAAACTTAAAAAATAAAAATAAAAAAATAGAGCAATTGTTAACAAACCTAGAGTTGACACAGTTATGTATGTAGCTCTTTCCCTAAAAAATTATGCAGCTCTTTATCCAAAAATGAGAGGACCTGCAAAATAAGTTTTTTTTAAAAAACTTTTTAATTTTAAGATTTAAACTATTAATTAGGTTCATAAGCCACGTTCACCCAAATTATAAGCCATGTTAACCCATAATACAATATTAAATTTAATCTTGGTTTATTTTACCACAACACCAAAATTAAATTTGAAAAATAAAATCATGTAGCTAACAGACCATGGGCTAAAGCAATACAAGCACACATTAAAAGTTTTTTTTATTTATTTTTTATTTATTTTTTTAGTTTTTTTCTTTCTTGAACTACCAGGGAAAAGGAAAAAAAGAGCCATTAAATAAAACATGAGAAAGCTTCCACACACAGACAAAACCAGTAAAAAACAAAAACTGAAAAGAAATTAAAAGCTATTGAGAGTTTTTTTTTTTTTTTGAGAAGAAAAAAGAAAAAAACTGTTGAAAGTAGGAATAAACAGCTGCTGCGTTACTCTCCAGATTGTGACCATGACCAAACAGAGCAAACATAATAATAAAGATGCATGGACTAATCAAAAACATTAATCGAAGACAATTAGAGAATTAGTGGATGAATAGAAGTCTGTAGAATATTGTTGTTCTTTGGTCATTCAAGTGGAACCAAGAATTAATAAAAAACATAGTATTCATAGAAGATCAAATCATAACTATCATCGTATAAATCAATGATAGCAAATATACATTAAAAAATGAAATATTCTTTCAAGCATATATTTATTGTTAATTAGAATTTTCTGGAAATTTAAAAATATAGTTATGTGGAATTTAATTGCTTTCAATAATAATTTTTTATGCTGTAAATTTTTGTTGAAGATGACATTAATAATTATTCTGAATATGTAGAAAAGAAAGGCAACACAAACTTTTTTTTAAAAAAAAATTAGAGCAATGGTTAACAAACTTGGAGTTGACATAGTTAAGTATGCAGCTCTTTCTCTAAAAAAGTATGCAGCTCTTTATCCAAAAATGAGAGGACCTGCAAAATAAGTTATTTTAAAAACTTTTTAATTTTAAATTTTAAACTATTAATTAGGTTCATAAGCCACGTTCACCCAAATTATAAGCCATGTTAACCCATAATACAATATGAAATTTAATCTTGGTTTATTTTACTACAACACCAAAATTGAATTTGAAAAATAAAATCATGTAGCTAACAAACCATGGGCAGCATTAACAGACCATGGACTAAAGCAATACAAGCACACATTAAAAGTTTTTTTTTTTTTTTTTCTTTCTTGAACTACCAGGGAAAAAGAAAAAAAGAGCCATTAAATAAAACGTGAGAAAGCTTCCACACGCACACAAAACCAGTAAAAAAAAAAAACTGAAAAGAAATTAAAAGCTGTTGAGAGTTTTTTTTTTTTTTTTTTGAGAAGAAAAAGGAAAAGAACTATTGAAAGTTGAAACAAACTGCTATTGCGTTGCTCTCCAGATTGTGACCATGACCAAATAGAGCAAACATAATAATAAAGATGCATGGACTAATCAAAAACATTAATCGAAGACAATTAGAGAATTAGTGGATGAATAGAAGAACGTAGAATATTGTTGTTCTTTGGTCATTCAGGTGGAACCAAGAATTAAAGACGTGTGCATAATATTTTATTGTCTTCTAAAATAAATTTTTTTTTATAAAGATCGACAAAATAATTGAAACAGTAATGTATACACCACCCAACAATCTTTAGTAAGTAGTCCCTAAATATTGAACGACATAAAATCATGTAGCTAAAACATTTGCTAACAGCTATACGTTTCAGACATTTATTAAACTATATTATTATTATTATTATTATATCAACTTAACAGTATTTAAATATATGATATTCATTGAATCTTCTAGTATTGAAAGGTCCAATATTGTTTTGCCATGTGGGCCTTAGAAACCTGGAGGCAATACCGTGGTTGTGTTCATGGCTATATCCAAAGTTCAACCAAAAGAATCCAACGAATGTAGTTTTCAAAATTGGATACCCAACAAACTGATGTGAAATTGCTCTAAGACCAAGAGGCCATGAGCTAAAGCAATACCAGCCCACAGTAATAGGTTTTTTTTTTTTTTTTTTTTTTTTAAATATTTTTGTGTGAGAAAGGTTGAATTCTGATGTGAAATTGCTCTAAGACCAAGAGGCCATGAGCTAAAGCAATACCAGCCCACAGTAATAGGTTTTTTTTTTTTTTTTTTTTTTTTAAATATTTTTGTGTGAGAAAGGTTGAATGTTTCAGTAAAGCATACCATACGAAATCAATACATCAAGTTATTTTGGCTAGCCCACAGTGAAAAGGTTAACTCAGTAGAACTACCAGGGAAAAAGAAAAAAAGGCCCATTAAAACTAGACAGTGGACAATCATAGTGAATAAACTGCAATTGAAACAAATATCAGCATAATCAATTTATCTAGGTGCTGGCTACAAAGTTAAGCCTTACTGGTATTAATCTTAGAGAAGCCCCAAAGAACTGAAAACTATTAATCTTAGAGATCATATATGTCAAAGCACTCATACTCTTCACAAACTTTGAACAACCAATATTTGCAAATAAATATCTGGTCAACCATCTGAACACCTATCATTAAATTTCATTATGATTGAAATCATTTCTGAAAATATTACTAACTGCCTATTTAGCAGTGACTTGTTCAGAGGAGAAGGGCAGTGCTTAGGATTTTCCTCTGATTGTTTGACAAAATTGACCTATACAATCTTTTATGTTATTTTCTACATGTAATGACCAGTAACAACTTAAACCAAGATGCATAAACTATAAAGTGGCTACAAGCTAATGCAAGAGTAAGTAAGGCATTTTGTCAAACACATGGTGTGCACAAAATTTCAATGTCCTAGCGAAAATTATTTTGTATAAAGATGAAACATTAAATTACTTAATGAAAAATAAAAATCAAACTTAAGTTTAAAATAAAATGAAGAATGAAATCTTAAATATCCTCAACTATCCATAAAATGTATGAAACATAAAATCTTAAGGCAGTTATTCATTGCCTTACCATATATTGTCATGTATACAATGACCAATCACCACTTACCAAGAGATACAAATAAAACATTTGCTTTGACTTCATCACCAAATTGCAGAAAAAGAGCAGCACAGTATGAACACACTACAGAATCTAAATAATGCCCAGCCAAGCAATAAACCGTAAGAGACAAAAAGGCTTAATATCATATAATATATTATAAGCAAACTATATTTCAAAACCAAACAATGCAGCGCAGGCACAATACGCACAGACCAGCAAATATATAGGCCAATGCTCAGTCAAACAAAGATTCAAGAAGGCAAATATCTTAATATAATATAATTTAATTAATCCCACTACTACTATCAAGCATCAAAACAACTTTATACAATGGTTGGAAAATATCTCAGACACAGAGCAAACACAGCAAATATGACAAAGGCAAAACACTTTATCGGCAATTGGTTTACTCTACGCAAAAATATGAGAAAACAACAGGTGGACAAACATGCATCCATCAAACAAAACCAATACAACAGGTGGACAACCATGCATCCATCAAATAAAACCAAAACACACGTAGACAAAACCAATAACACTGCAAAAGCATAAGAAAATGACAGGTTGATAATCATGCATCCATCAAATAAATCCAATACATGTTGAAAAAAAAAAAAAACCCCCAAATTCTCAGAATATTTAACACCAACTATTCCTTTATCTCCTATTTTGTAAGGTCAGCTATCTATTGTCAACAGAAAAGTGATTATTATTATTATTATTATTATTATATCAACTTAACAGTATTTAAATATATGATATTCATTGAATCTTCTAGTATTGAAAGGTCCAATATTGTTTTGCCATGTGGGCCTTAGAAACCTGGAGGCAATACCGTGGTTGTGTTCATAGCTATATCCAAAGTTCAACCAAAAGAATCCAACAAATGTAGTTTTCAAAATTGGATACCCAACAAACTGATGTAATGACCAGTAACAACTTAAACCAAGATGCATAAACTATAAAGTGGCTACAAACTAATGCAAGAGTAAGTAAGGCATTTTGTCAAACACATGGTGTTCACAAAATTTCAATGTCCTAGTTATTAACATTCCTTATTATTAAAAAAAATTTTAAAAATTTAAAACAGAAATACACAACCTATTGACAAATTGAACAGTTTCTGTAATGCAACAAATAACGCAACAAACAAGTAGAACAAATAAATTGAAGAGTATTTGATATATGAAACTACAAAACTAATCAAATTCTGCCATGAATAATTTAAAGCCAGAAACCCAACCCTCCCATGGTTTTTATATTTCTTAGCCTATCTAACATTTGGCTATTTCTATCGCCAAAGCAAACATGGTATAATTTGGAAAATTGACTAAAGTTGTATAAATCAAAACATACAATGGAAAGAGTTACCCACAGAAATGGTGTGGGTTTGAAAGAGTTAGACCAATTAATGCAAGAGGAAGCAAGAACAACTAATGTTTGTGAAGAAAGGAATTACCAATAGCAGTAGCAGCAAGGACACTCCGTTTTTTTGTCCACGACGTTCGCTGTAAATGGTTACCCACTGAAACGGTGTGGGTTTGAAAGAGTTAGGCCACCTAATGCAAGAATTAGCAAGACCTACTAATATTTGTGAAGAAAGGAATTACCAATAGCAGTAGCAGCAAGGACACTCTGTTTTTTGTCCACAACGTTCGCTGAGTTTGTTCTCGCAGCGGGGGAAAAAAAAAACAAAAAACGGAAAAACGATAAGAAGAAAACAAAAAGTAAATAAGTAGTTATATGTTTTGAAGCAGTTACCAACTGAAACTAAATAAGGAAATCACTGAAAAGATACATTGTTCTATATTTTTAATGGCAGATGTGGCATTAATTTATGTAGCCACGTGGCGCAATGAGGTGCGGTCAACAAAAGGTCAAACGTTTCGGCTATTAGTTATTATATAGATATATATATATAAACAGAACTGAAGAGTGAAGAAGATAGAAAAGAAAGAAATTGACGCAGAGGCAGGCGGGTTTGTGAAAGGCTGTTAGCAAGGCGTACACAATCGCATGTCTGATATTTGTCAAATACAAATAACAAAATGGTAAAATTTTTCAATTCGCAAATGCGGAGTCACTATGACTGTTTGTGTTTGATGATTCTGAATTCTATGTTTGGAAAAAAACGCAACCTCACCTTTCGTTTCTATCGTTCTCAGGTGCTTGCGAAGAAGAATCAGGAAATTGAAGATGAGAAGAAGAAGAAGAAGAGAAATAGAGAAGGTTTTTATTTAATTGTGGTTTTTATTCACAATATTATCATGCATTTATATATGTATAGTTTGCTGATAGTGATTGTATTGTGTTTGACAAACTGCTAATTTATATACGTGTAGTTTGTTTTCTCTGAGTGTGAGTTGCTGATTGTGATGTATTTGATTAATTGTTAATATATACATATGGTTGAGTTCAAGTTATATTTACAACACTCAATATTTTTTTATTAAATGCGAATTTTTAAAAATCCAGTTAGATAGATTCTTTTTTCTCATACTCTAAATACTTGCAAAATTTCAAGATGATCTGAGATTAATAGCTATATCATTGTTTAAATTAAATTTTTTTTTTTGTATTTAAAATTGTAGATGGAATAGTAAAAATAGCATCTGATTCACACGAAACATCTTAAGAATAAAGAGAATATGTAATTTAACTATGGGATTTTTGAAATATTGATTATTTAAAAAGTTATTAAGTGGTGTACTAGTACAACAAAGGTAACTTGAACCCAACCCACACACGAGTGTGTGTAGTTTGTTTTCTATTAGAGTGAGTTGCTAGGAAGCTCGGGCACTGGTAGGGTGGAAAGCATAGGTGCGGCGCCAGAGGCGCTGCACCCACATCGGACACGGCCCGTCGCGGTGACACGTGTCGGACGGCGCTGACTGCGTGTCCGACGCGCGTCGGGCCACGTGGCAAAGCCGACGTGGGCCGACGCGGCACGAATCGGCCCGATTCGGGCCATTTCGGCTGTATCGGCCTTATCAGCCGTTTCGGCCAAAACGGCCGGTTCAAGCCGAAATTAAAAAATAATAATAATAATAAAAGTAAAAAAGGTGCAGAACGCACCGTTTTACTTACCCTCAAACGTAAAACTCCCTCACTCCATCACACTTCGTCCAGAGACTCCAAAACAGCCTCCTCACTCCAAGTCCATCGCTCTTTCTCTCTTCTCTGTGCTGTCTGGGCTGCCTTCACTGAACCAGCCACTCAGTCCTGCATTCCAGCCACTTTAAAGTCTACACACAGCCACTCAGCCACACAACCATTCAAACTTCAGCTCTCTCTCACACATTCTCAACTCAGGTACCGTATTTAATCTTAGCCTTTAGTTTGATTTTTGATTTGTTAGTTAATAGTTATTATTTGTAGGTTAATTTTTTTTTTTGTTATTATTTGTTAGTTAATAGTTTGATTTGTGATTTGTTAGTTAGTTTGATTTGTGAGTTGTGATTTGTGATATGTGATTTGTGTTATGTGAACTTGGGTTTGATTTATTATTAATTTATTTAGTTAATAGTTATTATTTTTAGGTTAAATTTGTTAGTTATTATATGTTAGTTAATAGTTTGATTTGTGATTTGTTAGTTAGTTTGATTTGTGATTTGTGTTATGTGAAGTGTGAACTTGGGTTTGATTTATTATTAATTTATTTAGTTAATAGTTATTATTTGTAGGTTAAATTGAATCTATTGAATCTGCAATGGACGAAGTTACTAGCACAGAAACTTCACCTTTATTTAATCAAGAAGTGCCAAATGATGAATCTCCTCTTTGGCAGTATGTGACTAAAATAGAAAAACCACATGGTGCTTCTGTTAAATCAGGTGGAAACACACAGTTTAAGTGTAACTATTGTGGTTTAGTTTATATAGGATCCTATTCTAGGGTTAAGGCTCATTTATTAAAAATTTCTGGCAAAGGAATTAGAGCATGCCCTAAGGTGACACCGAGCCATAGGCTGGAAATGCAGCGAATGCATGACGAAGTTAAGAATGATAAGTTAGAGAGGGAACGGAGAAGTCAAATTCCCTTACCCCCACCTCCCCCAAGCCGTGGGCCTGCACCTATTTCCCCATTTTGGAGACATGAAGGGAGTGATAGTACAAATTCGGGTGATAGTAAGAGGAGAAAGGTGATGAATTCTACTTTGGAGAAAGCATTTCAAAATAATGCTAGACATGATTTGGATAGCAGAATTGCTAGGATGTTTTACACCGGTGGGCTTTCCTTTCACTTCGCAAGAAACCCATATTATCTTAGTTCCTATGCATATACTGCTACCCATAACATTCTAGGTTATCTTCCTCCTGGATACAATGCCTTGAGAACAACACTTTTGCAAAAAGAAAGAGCTCATGTTGAAAGACTTTTGAAACCAATTAAGGACTCTTGGCTTGAAAATGGCGTAAGTATAGTTTCTGATGGATGGTCAGATCCACAAAGGAGGCCTCTTACTAATATTATGGCTGCATCAGATGGGGGTCCAGTGTTTATAAAGGCAATTGATGGGTCAGGTGAGTTCAAAGACAAACATTATATTGCTGGGGTGTTGAAGGATGCTATAAAAGAGATTGGACATGAAAAAGTTGTCCAAGTCATCACTGATAATGCTAGTGTGATGAAGTCTGCTGGAGCTCTTATTGAAGGTGAGTATTCTAAAATATTTTGGACACCCTGTGTTGTCCACACTCTCAATCTAGCTTTGAAGAATATTTGTGCAGCAAAAAATTTCGAAAAGAATGAAGTTACATATGAGGAATGTAGTTGGGTTACACGTATTGCTGATGATGCATCCTTCATACGTGTTTTTATCATGAACCATTCAATGAGATTGGCAATGTTTAATGAATTTTGTCCATTAAAATTGCTCCAAGTTGCTGATACTAGATTTGCTTTAGTTGTTGTAATGCTGAAAATGTTGAAGTTGATAAAAAGATGCCTTCAAGCCATGGCTATTAGTGACCAATAGGCTTCTTATAGGGAGGATGATGTTGGAAAAGCTCAAAAGGTGAAAGATATGATTCTAAGTGATCTTTGGTGGGATAATATTGATTATATCCTTGAATTCACAGCACCTATTTATGATATGCTATGAATGGCCAACACAGATAAGCCTTGTCTTCATCTTGTGTATGAGATGTAGGATTCAATGATAGAGAAGGTGTAGGTAGTAATATATCGGTATAAAGGCTTGGAAGATGATCAGTATAGCTCATTTTGGGGTGTGGTGTATGATATACTCATTGATCGATGGACTAAAAATTGTACGCCACTACATTGCTTGGCTCATTCCTTAAATCCTAAGTAAGTACATTTATTTTCTATTTTCCTTAGTTCACCCTTCTAGTAAAACCCACATTTCATCTATATTTGTTTTTTAATCTTTAACTAGGTATTACTCCATTGAATGGCTTTCGGAGAATCCAAAACGCATCCCTCCACATCGAGATCATGAAATTTCTATGGAAAGGGAGGTTTCCTTCACCAGAAGCCTTGACAGATAGGTGGACCTTACAACCTTTGATTTGGTGGCAATACCATGGCTCCGCATTTCCAACTCTTCAAACCATTGCCCTTAAACTTCTTGGACAACCTTGTTCATCCTCATGCACTGAGAGGAATTGGAGCATATACAAATTTATTCATTCCTTAATAAGAAACAAAATGACTCCTGCACGGGCTTAGGATTTGGTATATGTGCATTCTAATCTTCGACTCTTGTCAAGGCGCAATGAGGAGTACGTACATACAGCAACAAAGATGTGGGATATTGCTAGAGACTCTTGGAATGAGAGTGACATACTTGGAGGAGCAGGAATTCTTGAGAATGCAGCCCTTACACTCGATGAGCCAGAGTTGGAGGCCGTGGTTATTGGGAATGCTAGCACTAGTGCTACTACTAGTGAAAGTGAAGTTTGAAGTGAAGCAATTGATATTGAGGATGATGATGTTGGTGATTGATTTTTTTTGTTGAATATCTTTTATTTTGTTTTAGTTTCAAACTTGTGAGTTGTATTCTAATTTCCGAACATCATGGAATGTTTTGGACTTTTAGTTTCAATCTTGTGGGTTGTATTTAATTTATGAACATCATGTTTTAGTTATTAAATTTGGTATATGTTTATATAATGTGAAAAAGTATGGTATATGTTTATATAATGTGAAAAAGTATGTTTAGCAATATATTAAAAATAAAAATAAAAATATTTTTAATAACTTTTTAATCGGCGAGTCCCGCCGCACCCGCAACCACATTTTTCAAAAATTGCCGAGTCCCGCACCCGCACCCGAGTCCCGAAACGCACCCGTGCTTCTTAGCTGGTAGGACACGTGTATGGCATTTCAAATGAAATGTTTGTGATTCCTAGGTGAGTTGCTGATTGTGATGTATTTGTTTACTTGCCTTGTAATTTTGGTTCCATGTGTTTGAATTGAAAACGTTGGATGTGTGATAATATATATATATATATATATTTAATGTTTGGAGTGTTTGGAATTTGACCCCCTCATGCTTAATGAGAGAGAGAGAGAGAGAGAGGAACCGGCGTACCTTTGAAGATGTGGGACTTTAAATTGTTCATTTGAAATCATCTATTGGGTCATAGTGAGCTCAAATATGTGGGTTGGTCTTATGGCCTATGTTCACAATATAAAGGCCTGGCGGATATATCTTTATTGTATTCTCAATTGTGCATTCCAATTTAGGAAGCACGGACATGGATATGGGTATGGGTGCGACAAAAGCAATTTTTGAAAAATTATAATATGACATGAATTTGACACGGGTACAGCACTCCAAATGAAGTGTCCATGCTTTCTAGATTACAATGAATCCAAGTATGGTATATATAGAGACTAGGGTTAGGTTTACATGAGCTTACAACATAATTAGATCTCTTGGACCATTACACATAATTTACTTATAAACCTAATATCTTTAACCCTAGTATGGTACATATTATGTTTTCTTACTTCCATTTTCTTATTATATTTTTGTAATAGTAACTTTTCTTTACTTCAATTATTTTCTCTTTTAGAACAAGAACTGGATAGAAAGTAAATTTGTAGTAAAACATTGCATTTTATTCTTGAAAGTTATTTTCTCTGTGGGAATAACTTTTAACCTTTTTTAAAGATAATTATTGGTCAAATTGAATGCATAATTTCCTAGCAGGCAAGGGAGAAGGAATTGAAAAAGCAAAAGGCTTTAGAGAAAGCTGCTAAACTGCAGGTCACAAGAACATATTTTTTGTAGAGCGGATCATATATTTGCATGACTTGCTTTAATGAATTATTGATGCATATAAGGATTGTGTATAATGATTAGTGTGGGGCCAGAAAGTCAAACAGCCTTGGCCCACTTCGAACCAGGCCCAAAAGCCCACGCTGAGGAGGTATGTAGGGTCTGAGGATGAAAGTAAGAAGCCCAATGCCCAAGAAACTGGTCCGAGGATGACTCTATCCTCGGACATCCAAGACCATAAAGTAAACATGCAACATACCATCAAGGGAGGTCTTCCTGAATACCCAAAGAGGAAAGAGCAAGTACCACACGTCAGCAATGGAAGCATGGTGGAGGAGCAAGTCTAGGACGAACTGTCACCTACACATTAAATGCCCACAACTAACATCCTGGCCGCATTAATTTGGAAAGGACTCCAGAACAGTGCTGCCTTGGCTGCTGCAACTCACAGAAGGAATGGGAAGGTGGCTGATGGGACAGGCACTCAAGTAGTGGCCTGGTTGCTCAACAAATGTAGGGCTAAGATCAGTTGAGAAAGGGGTATATAAGGTAAGGAATCCCTCTTGGAGAAGGGGAGGAACAAAAAAGAAAGAAAGGAGAAGGAGGAAGACGGTAGCAAGTGGTATTCTACCAGAAGCAATTGTAACCAATCACCAAAGGAATAATAAGAACTGCCAGCCCCCAAGAGAAGGGTCGAGGAACATCATTGTTCATCTTTATCCATGTTCATGCTATCTAAATCCACGAACAACCATGTATGGCCGTTGCACCCCTTACTAGAGCTTAGTTCTTGATCCCGTTCTCTATAAATTCATTGAAGGGTTAGCTGGGCTTGGGTCCACTCTCTCAACACGTGGGAAGACCTGAACCCGGTCCCTACAATTGGTGACGTCTGTGGGGAGAGCTCATGCACTAGAAAGGACAACAACCAAGTATGGTAGGATCAGGCCCTCACCAAGGGAGTTCCCATCGGCACGAACCGGCCAAATCCCAACATCAGAATAACTATGGTGACACCGAGCATGGCCAAAACGAGGAGAACGGACGATTTCGAGAGGCAAGCATGCATACCTCACAAACTAGTGAAAGCCATACTCGTAGGGGTGGCCATGAGCCCCGGGGGCGCTATGAGCCCTGGGGGCACCATGATGGCTAGGCCACGCGATCACAAGAGGTTAAGAGCCACGCATCTCAGAGACAGGACGATAAGGTGGCCATGCAGTGAGAGATAGACGATTTGAAGAGAAAACTGCGCCATGCACGACGAAGACAGTCCGAACCTAGCCTTGACCTACCCTCTGACGACGAAGGTGATGACGACTACAGGCAAAGGTCGAGAACACCCTCGAGCGAAACTTTCTCCCACGAGGACGAGCGCTACTAGAGGCGTAGGCGTGGCAGCCCTACCCCTAGGGGCTTGGGGAGTGATGCCATGAGCAGGGCACTGGATTGGCTCTCAAAGTCACCCTTTACCCGTCGTATAGAAAAGGTGGTGCTCCCTTGGTGGTTCCAGCAGCCAACCTTCACCATCTACAACGGCAGAACAGACCCCGTAGAGCATGTGAGCCAATTCAACCAAAGGATGGCTGTGCACTTTAGGAACGAGGCACTGATGTGCAAAGTCTTCCCATCCAGCTTGGGACTTGTGGCAATGAGGTGGTTCAACAGCTTGAAGGCGAATTCCATAGGCTCGTACCGACAACTGGCCCAGGCCTTTGGTTCTCGCTTTGTTACAAATAGCAAACCTCCTCGGCCCATGAGCGCGTTGCTATCCCTATCCATGAGCGACGGAGAGACTCTCAAAGCCTACTCAGACAAGTATTGGGAGATTTACAATGAGCTAGATGGCAAGTTCGACAATGTTGCCATCAATACATTCAAGAACAGATTGCCAATAGGGCATGGCCTGAGGAAGTCTCTAACTAGTAAGCCCGCCACTAGCGTGCGGCAGCTCATGGACCGGATTGATAAGTACAAGCGGGTAGAGGAAGATCTGCTGCAGGGCAGGGGGAAGGAGAAGGTTATCCCTCGGGAGAGGAGGGATTCCAGGTCGGACCGGTACAACAACGCCTACCCGAGGAAGGATTCCGTGGGACAATTTGGAGTGACCAATGCCCAGATCGTCAGCGCCGTGTTCCGAGAACCAGTACATAAGGTGTTAGAAAGGATTAGGAACGAACCATACTTCAGGTGGCCGAATAAGATGGCGGGGGATCCTGAGAAGCGCGATCAGAGCCGTTACTGCCAATACCACCAGGACCACGGGCACGCCACGGAGGACTGTAGGAACCTCTGGAACTACTTGGACCGGCTAGTCCAGGAGGGAAAGCTAAAGCACCTCCTGCACCATTCAAGCGGACATCAGGGTCAAACTTACCAGGAGCCACGAAGAGACACCGCAATGGGGCAGCTCGCTGGCACGATTAATGTGATCCTGGCTGCACCGGGGAGAACAGGCACGTGCCCCTCGCAAGTGCTGTCTGTGATCCAGGTGACTGCCGAGGAATCCCAATCAGGGCCGAAAAGGGCCAGGGGAGGCTCTCACCCGACCCTAAGCTTTTCCGAGGAAGACAAGGACGGGACCACCTAGCCCCACGATGATGCTTTGGTGATCACCCTCAGAATCGGTGAGTACGATGTGAAAAGAGTGATAGTCGATGGTGGCAGTGGAGCCGAGATTATGTACCCCGACCTATATAAGGGGTTGGGATTGAAGCTCGAGGATTTGACACCTTATAGCTCCCCTTTAATGAGCTTCGATGGGAAGCTCATCACTCTAAGGGGCATGATTAGGTTGCCCATCCAAACCGGCCCAGAGGTAGTGGAAGTGAACTTTATCGTGGTGGGCACCTATTCCCCGTACACAGCCATCGTAAGCAGGCCTTGGCTTCACACCCTGGGGGCTGTCGCCTCCTCGCTGCATTAAAAGATAAAATTCCCGTCGGGGGGCCGAGTCCTCGAAATTTGGGGCTGCCAGTCCATGGCAAGGCGATGTAAGGTGGCAGCCATCTCGCATCGGCACGATGCAGAGTCCTCGGCCGCCACGGCCGAGAGTTTATAGTAGTCAAGAACCTCGATGGCGCTAGCTGATACAGCCCCCGAGGGAGCGAGATGTGAAGACCTAGAAAAAGTAGTTATCGACGACAACCTGGAGAGGTTTTTTCAGGTCGGAACCCAGCTGCCTCCCCAGGAGAAAGAGGAGTTGCTTGAGTTCCTCAAGAGGAACATCGACGTGTTTGCATGAGACCCCTGCGAGGCCCCAAGTATTGATCCCTCCTTCATCTATCAACACCTTAACGTCAACCCATCCGTGATTCCCAAGAAGCAACCACCTCGGCGCCCGTCAAAAGAGCACACCGATACAATTAGGGAAGAGGTTAATAAGCTTAAGCGCGCAGGGGCTATCAAAGAAGTCTTTTACCCCGAGTGGTTGGCCAACACCGTGGTGGTCAAGAAGAAGAGTGGAAAATGGAGGGTTTATGTAGACTTCACGGACTTGAATAAAGCATGCCCAAAGGACCCATTCCCAATGCCATGAATAGACCAGTTGGTAGATGCGATGGCAGGCCATCCTCGGATGAGCTTCTTAGATGCCTGTCAGGGCTATCATCAGATCCCACTAGCCTTGGAGAACCAAGAGAAGACTGCCTTCGTGACACCCATTGGGAACTACCACTACAAGATAATGTCGTTTGGCTTGAAAAACGCTGGATCTACTTATCAGAGGATAATGACGAGAATGTTCGAGCCATTGTTGGGCAAAAACATCGAGACCTATATTAACGACATGGTGGTGAAGAGCAAACTGGTGTCCAAGCATTTGGGGGACCTCGGCTGCATATACGACGTCCTGAGAAAGCATAGGCTACACCTAAATGCTTCCAAGTGCATGTTTGGCGTGGGATCTGGCAAGTTCTTTGGCTACATCATTACCCACCGGGGGATCGAGGTTTACCCCGACCAAATCAGGGCTATCCATAATTTAAAGCCTCCGCAAAACCCCAAGGAGATCTAGAAGCTCGCAGGGATGATTGCGGCTCTGAATCGATTCATTTCCAGGTCGGCCGATCGATGTAGGCCCTTTTATCTCCTGATTAACAAGTGGAAAGGATTCGAGTGGTCCGAAGAGTGTGTCTGGGCCTTTCAGCAACTCAAGGAGTACCTAGCCCGGCCACCTATCATATCTAATCTGGAGGCCGATGAGGTCCTATACGTGTACATTGCCGTGGCGCTCCACGCTGTGAGCTTGGTGGTGATACGAGATGATGGTGGTGTTTAAAAGCTAGTCTATTACGTTAGCAAGTCACTGTAGGAAGCCAAGGTCAAGTACTTACCCTTGGAGAAAGCCATACTTGTCGTGGTTCACACTACGCGAAAGCTGCCCCATTACTTCCAAGCTCACACGGTGGTCGTTTTAACCTAATTGCCTCTGAAGTCGATACTTCGGGTTGCCGATTATATGGGAAGAATCACCAAATGGAACACAATTCTGGGAGCTTTCGATATTAAGTACATGCCACGGACCTCCGTCAAGGGGCAAGTCCTGGCTGATTTGATGGTTGAATTTACCGAACCGATCATGGAAGAGGTAGCCGAGAAGAGAGACATGGATGGAAAATCAGTTGGAGCAATCTCTGCCCCAGGGCCCCTGTGCTGGAAGATGTACGTTAATGGCGTTGCAAACCAAAGAGGGTCCGGAGTGGGGCTAGTCCTATTGTCCCCTGAAAGGTCTATCATAGAGAAATCCCTGAGGCTCGGATTCTCAACTACGAACAATGAAGCCGAATATGAAGCATTGCTTCAAGGGATGATCATGGTGCAGAAATTGGGAGTGAAAGAGATAGAAGTGTTTTCGGACTTTCGGCTAGTAGTGGGCCAAGTAAATGGAAAACTAGAAGCTAGGGACGTGAGAATGCAGGACTACTTGAGCCAGGTTAAACGCTTGCAGTCAGCCTTCACCCTCTTTAGCTTATCACATGTCCCCAGGAGCGGGAACTCCCACGCAGACTCCTTGGCCACGCTCGCCACGTCCTCGGCTGGAGATCTGCTGCGGACCATACTTGTTGAGCATCTGGTGAGGGCGAGTAAGGAGGCAAGGGGCACGATCCCCATCTGTCAAGTCAGTGTGGGACCTAGCTAGATGGATCCCATAGTGAGATTCCTCAAAGACGACGTCCTGCCCAAGGAGAGGTTAGAGGCAGAAAGAATACGAAGGAATGCTTCTCGGTTCTGGTTGTCCGAGGATCACAAGTTGTATAGGCGCTCCTTCTCTAGACCATACCTACTATGCGTCCACCCCGAAGCAGCAGAATTATTGCTCGAAGAGCTGCACGAGGGAATCTGCGGGAGCCACACAGGGGGAAGATCCCTGTCCCACCGAGCCATCACACAAGGATACTAGTGGTCGGGAATGCAGAAAGAGGCCCTCGAGTATGCCAAGAAGTGCGACCAATGTCAAAGGTTCGCCCTGAGTATTCATCAGCCTGGAGGAGTCCTCAATCCTTTATCCAGTCCATGGCCGTTTGCCCAGTGGGGCTTGGACATTGTAGGACCTTTCCCTAAAGCGCCAGGGAACAAGAGGTATCTCTTGGTAACCACGGACTACTTCACCAAGTGGGTCGAGGCCGAGCCATTGGCCAACATCAGGGATGTAGACGCAAAGAAATTCCTTTGGAGAAACATCATCACATGATTTAGGGTCCCACATACCCTCATTTCAGACAATGGACTCCAATTCGACAGCAAGGCTTTTAGAAGATACTGTTGTGAACTTGGGATCACAAACAGGTACTCAACTCCAGCTTACCCTCAGGGAAATAGACAGGCAGCGGCTGTCAACAAGGTTATTATCAATAGGCTTAAGAAGAGACTGGACGACGCCAAGGGGAGATGGGCAGAGGAGCTGCCCCACGTTCTCTGGACGTATCGGACTACGCCACGGCGGTCAACAGGGGAAACGCCTTTTGCCATGACTTAAGGTGCCGAGGCTGTGATCCCTCTGGAGACAAACCTTCCAACGCTCAAGAATAGCTCTTTCACTCCAGGCAGCAATGATGAACTGCTGGGAAAGAGCCTAGACCTGGTCGACGAACGAAGGGAACGAGCGATGATCCAGCTGGCCTATTACCAACAAAAGCTCAAGCAGGGATATGACGCTAATGTGAAGCTCAGACCACTAGCACCGGGGGACCTAGTGCTAAGGAAAGTCGTAGGAGCTACCAAAAACCCATCATGGGGGAAGTTGGGGCCTAATTGGGAGGGCCCCTACCGAATTACCTCGGTAGCAGGAATAGGTGCATACTACTTAGAAGATCTAGATGAAAAACCCGTACCTCGTCCATGGAATGTAAATAATCTGAAAAGATATTATTATTAATGAAAAGGTTTCTTTTGATTCGAATTATAAGTCTATCATGGTTATGTATCTCGCATTTCGATGGCCATCCTAAGTGTTAGACAGAACCAAGGCCTTGCATGGTCCTCAGACTCAAACCTATGGGGAAACTAACTACTTCAAAAAAAAAAATCCTAAGTGTTAAACAGAACCAAGGCCTTGCATGGTTCTCAGATTCAAGCCTATGAGGAAACTAACTACTTCAAAAAAAATCCTAAGTGTTAGACAGAACCAAGGCCTTGTATGGTCCTCGGACTCAAGCCTATGGGGAAACTAACTACTTCAAAAAAAATCCTAAGTGTTAGACAGAACCAAGGCCTTACATGGTCCTCGGATTCAAGTCTATGGGGAAACTAACTACTTCAAAAAAAAAATCCTAAGTGTTAGACAGAACCAAGGCCTTGCATGGTCCTCGGACTCAAGCCTATAGGGAAACTAACTACTTCAAAAAAAATCCTAAGTGTTAGACAGAACCAAGCCCTTGCATGGTCCTCGGACTCAAGCCTATGGGGAAACTAACTACTTCAAAAAAAAAAATCCTAAGTGTTAGACAGAACCAAGGCCTTGCATGGTCCTCGGACTCAAGCCTATAAGGAAACTAACTACTTCAAAAAAAAATCTTAAGTGTTAGACAGAACCAAGACCTTGCATGGTTCTCGGACTCAAGCCTATAGGGAAAATAACTACTTCAAAAAAAAAAAAAAGAATCCTAAGTGTTAGACAGAACTAAGGCCTTGCATGGTCCTCAGACTCAAGCCTATGGGGAAATTAACTACTTCAAAAAAAGTCCTAAGTGTTAGACAGAACCAAGGCCTTGCATGGTCCTCGGACTCAAGCCTATGGGGAAACTAACTACTTCAAAAAGAAAAAAGAATCCTAAGTGTTAGACAGAACCAAGGCCTTGCATGGTCCTCGGATTCAAACCTATGAGGAAACTAACTACTTCAAAAAAAAAAATCCTAAGTGCTAGACTGAACCAAGGCCTTGCATGGTCCTCGGACTCAAGCCTATGGGGAAACTAACTACTTCAAAAAAAAAATCCTAAGTATAGACAGAACCAAGGCCTTGCATGGTCCTCGGACTCAAGCCTGTGGGGAAACTAACTACTTCAAAAAAAATCCTAAGTATTAGATTGAACCAAGGCCTTGCATGGTCCTCGGACTCAAGCCTATGGGGAAACTAACTACTTCAAAAAAAAATCCTAAGTATTAGACTGAACTAAGGCCTTGCATGGTCCTCGGACTCAAGCCTATGGGGAAATTAACTACTTCAAAAAAAATCCTAAGTATTAGACAGAACCAAGGCCTTGCATGGTCCTCGGACTCAAGCCTGTGGGGTAACTAACTACTTCAAAAAGATCTTAAGTGTTACACTGAACCAAGGCCTTGCATGGTCCTCGCACTCAAGCCTTTGGGGAAACTAACTACTTCAAAAAAAAAAATGCTAAGTGTCAAGCAAAACTAAGGTCTGCGGGAAAATAACTACCCCAAAAGGGCCCTGCGTTAAGAAGGACCAAAAGCCCTACCTAGTCCTTAGGACATAAAAGAGCTGCCCAAGCATACACGCCCTCACGTTGTTATAATTGCTGCCGTGATTGACCGAGATACTATCAAAGTTAAAATTATTCAAGTAAAAAAAAAAAAAAAAAGGAAAAAAGAGCGGATAACATGCAAACAAATAAATAGCTAGAACAGACAAAAGGGAAATGAAACTTGCATTGCATTAAGTCCTCAAAAATTACATAACAGGAGTTGCATTACATTGTTCAAAGAAGAAAAAAGAAAGATACAAAGACAAAGCAAATAAAAACCAAAGGTAGACCGAGGCGCCAGAGGGCCTATTCCTTCCGCTTAATCTCGCCCCCAGTAGGGGGCTGGTTCTTGGCAGCCTCAGGTTCCTCTGGGCTCTGGCTTAGAGGGATAGCCTGTAAAGGCACGGCAAGTATGGCTGCCTCCTCAGCAGGGGGGACTTGAGCGTCAGAGGGGGGATTTGCAGCCTCTTGGGGCACCTCCTCGTTGGGACCACTCCCTTTGACAGGCTCGCCAGCAGGTCCAGCAACCAAAGCTCCCTCACCTGGAGTAGCCCCAACCTCCTCGACAACCTCCTTAACCTCGGAGCTACCAGGAGCAGCCTCGCGGATGGCAGGAGGGAAGTAGACATTCTCTACCTTCCACAAATCAGATGAAGCCTCAACTCCAGCTTGTTTAAGGGCTTTATTCCAAGTCTGGGAGCAGTAGAGTCTGCATACCCCAGGGACTTGAGCTTTGTAGGCAGCTTGTGTCTCAGCTACCCCCTCAGCGTAAGCTGCTGCCTCGGCGTCCTCCTTAGAAGCCAGAGCCTCTTCCCTACCAAAATCTGCCTCAGCCTTAGCCTTGAGGGCCTCGTCTTTGGCCCATTCCGCCGCCTTTTTGGCTTCCTCGGCAGCAGCCGCCTTCGCTTTAAGATCATCAATAAGCTCCTTCGCGATCTTCAGCTGCTCTTTCGCCTTGCCCAGACACCTCGTCTTCTCTTGAGCCTGCTTCTGGGCACCAGCAAGGCCTGACACTGCGCTATTCCGAGCCATGGTCATTGCTTTCACCTCCTCCCTAGCAGTAACGAGGTCAGCCTCGGAGGTCTTGAGGGTCCGAGTGGCCTCTAAGTGTTTCTCACGCTCTGCATCGAAAGCCCTTCCCTGGTCGTTAGCCGCTTCCTCCAGCCTAAAGGTGGCCTGGACAGCCTGCCAAACAAAACGAATGCATAATCAACCAAACCCAGAAAAATAAAGAAAAATTGACGTCAGAAAAGTCAAAAGTACCAAAGGTTTTACCATTCCCAGGTACCGCTTAAGGCTGAGGAAGACCTTTTTGCTCCTCAAAGTATCCAACTCGGCCATATTCGCTGGAAGCAGTAGGCACCTCTCCAAAGCGTTGGCCACGTGCGCGCCTTCGCCCTCCCTAAAATCCCTGAGAGAGGAGTCATCCCTCAAGGGTTCCCCATGGAGCATTGGGGCGGGAAGCCAGGCCTGGGCCTCGGGCTGGGTGATGACCTGCCTATCTTGGCTCTTGGGGCCTAACTTTATCTGCTTAGGGGGCCGCGGGGTATCGTCCCCATTCTACGAGGACACTGACTTGTCCCCTATGGGCCTTTTGACCTTGTCCTTCTTCTGCTTGGGGTCGGCGGGCACAAACCCAGAAGGTCGACTTGTCTGAGGCGGAGGGGGAGGAAGCCTGGACTGGGCCGAGCCCGACCTGGTCTGGGCAGGCTGATTCTTAGAGGGAGGAGGGGGAAGCTTCGATTGGGACTTCCCTGGCTGACCATCGATCAGGTCCAATAGACTGGTTTGGGATTTCCTTTTGTAACCCATATTTGGCCGAGGAGAGGCTTCGAACGCTAAAAAGTCTGCTTCGGTCAAATGAGGATCACCCAAGTCTCTAGGGGGATTCTCGGACTGATGGACTTGATAAAAAACGTCAAACTCGTCCTCGGCAGGGCCAAAATTTGCAACTTCCTCTTCTCTCTCTAGATTTTCTTCTCTGACCTCGGCAGATCTGTAGAAGGAGGAAGGGCCTGCTAATGCAACACCTCCTGGGGTGGAAGGCTCCTCGGAGAACAGGAACCCGTGCTCGGTTACAGTGATCTTTCGCAGCCGGAGGTCTTTTGCTCTAATCATGTGCTTCGGAGCCGCAAATGATTTTTGAAGCGGAGTGTAGCCCAAGATTTTGTGAGTGGCCTTCACTTGATGGTCGGCTTCGTTCTCGAAAACCGACGCCCTTAACACCTTCTGCAAATCTTCCCTGTTGACCAGGTTGAAGTGGCGCTCGAAGGCATGCAGATCTGCAAAAAAAAGACACATTCATGTTAGTAACCAAACAAGGCATTGCACCAACAGTAAAAAATATAAAAAAAGAAAAAAAAAAAAAGAAAAGAAGAAGGAAGAAGAAGATAAAGAAAAGAGAACTTGAACCCCCTCCTATTCCCACTGCCCCACCTGGTGTCCCTTCCATTGTTGGGCAGTGAAGGCCATCGTGCCATTCTCCGGACACGATGAGGAAGTCCTTGTTAAGCCCCTTGCTGGACTCAGGGAGGCATTGGATAAGCTGGACCCTATCGTCCCTTGTATTTATGTAGTATGACTTGCCCTTTAATTGCTGGAGGTTGTAACACCAGTTCACGTCGTGATGGGTCAGCCTTAGCCCCATCTTCTCGTTCAGGGCATCCACACAACCCAAAATTCTGAAGACGTTGGTGGCGCACTGGGTGGAGGTCAGTCAGAAGTATGTAAGGTAACCCCTCATCACCAGCCCCATAGGGATTCTCATGCCACCCTTGATGAAGGCGACGATGAGAATCACCACCTCGCCCTCCTTCCTCTTAATGAGCCACTTCCCCTCCTCACAATACCTCAAGCCCATGTTGCTGGGTATCTTATAGTCGGCGATGAATTTCTCCATCGCCTCCTCAGTATAGACATATTTCTTAAATCTACCCATCCCAAATGACACCTAAGAGAGCTAAGAGAGAACAAATGAAAGAGAAGGAAGAGTAGGGAGGAAGAAAGCTCAGAGAGGGATAGAGTGACTTACAGGAATGAGGAGAAGCTCCTCGGACTGGCTTTTTGTGCTGGAGATGTAAGTGAGAATTTGGCTGGACTCAAATACACGTGCAAGAACTCTTGATTACAAATGAAAAAGAGGAAAAAGCAGTTTAAGTGGGTATTTATACCCCAAATCGAGGAACCATGCAAGTTTTCCCGCCCATAAATGCGAGGCGAACCTCCACCGTTTGATTGGCGTCGCCTCGTTGAACGTGGGGAGCACAGAGCCGTCAGAATTTAATGAGGGACACGTTGCACGCAATGAAGCGCCAGCAACGCGCCTTGTGCAGATGAAAAGACCCCAACGCTGATGGGGGACAAGACTCAACCGGACACGAAATAGGCCCGAGGATGTCAAAATCCTCCTTTCTGCCCGAGGACGCAGATAGCAAGATTTTGAGGGGCTATTGTGGGGCCAGAAAGTCAGACAGCCCTGGCCCACTTCAAACCAGGACCAAAAGCCCACGCCGAGGAGGTATGTAGGGTCCGAGGATGAAAGTAAGAAGCCCAATGCCCAAGAAATTGGTCCGAGGATGACTCTGTCCTCGGACATCCGAGACCATAAAGTAAACATACAACATACCATTAAGGGGGGTCTTCCTGAATACCCAAAGAGGAAAGAGCAAGTACCACACGTCAGCAATGGAAGCATGGTGGAGGAGCAAGTCTAGGACGAACTGTCACCTCCACATTAAATGCCCACAACTAACATCTTGGCCGCATTAATGTGCTGCCTTGGCTGCTGCAACTCACAGAGGAATGGGAAGGTGGCTGATGGGACAGGCACTCAAGTAGTGGCCTGGTTGCTCAACAAATGTAGGGCTAAGATCAGTTGAGAAAGGGGTATATAAGGTAAGGAATCCTTCTTGGAGAAGGGGAGGAACAAAAAAGAAAGAAATAAGAAGGAGGAAGATGGTAGCAAGCGGTATTCTACCAGAAGCAATTGTAACCAATCACCAAAGGAATAATAAGAACTGCAAGCCCCCAAGAGAAGGGCCGAGGAACATCATTGTTCATCTTTATCCATGTCCATGCTATCTAAATCCACGAACAACCATGCATGGCCGTTGCACCCCTTACTAGGGCCTAGTTCTTGATCCCGCTCTCTATAAATTCATTGAAGAGCTAGCTGGACTTGGGTCCACTCTCTCAACACGTGGGAAGACCTGAACCCGGTCCCTACAATTAGCGTGTTCCATTTTTTTTAGGCGCAACAAACATCAACTAATAGAAAAAGGAGTGAAAAGAAAATGGTGAAGCGTGGGGGGAAGGAAGAGAATTCTGAGGACTTTCTTGACCCTGAAACACCTTTTGGCGAGAAGAAAAGACTGTCTAGTCAAATGGTAAAGCAATATAGTCCTACTGCAGTTGAGAAATTGTATGTATTGTTTTTCTTTTAATCTCTTCTTGTATGAAATTGATCATAATTGAAACTTTTGTACTATTTTCATCCTTGATTTTGCTGATCTAGGTGGTATGCATGGTGGGAGAAATTTGGGTTCTTTGTTGCAGATGCGAAGAGCTCCAAACCCCCATTTGTTATCGTGAGTTTCCTTTTGGAATTCTTTAAAAAAAATTTCTGGAATTATAAGAACATTTTCATTTGTTAATGTTTTTTGTTTTCCTATCACAAGGAAATTTTGAACAGAAACAAATAGTGACTTTGGTGTGAATTAGATTTGAAAACAACTTTCATATGCATCTTGGTTGGTTTTAACATCTCTAGAATATTGAAGAATATGGTTAAAATTTTCTGAGAAGCAAGCCAAACAATTGATAAGGGCTTGTATATTTTTGCAACTGACTGGAATACAAAGAAAATATCAAGTAGTGATGCAATTGTGACAGCACGGAATTGAAGCCCAGCTCCTAGGATTTGGTTGCAATGTAGGATGAGGTTGTAAATTGGAGGGATTTGAATAGAGGAGATGAGAATAGTAACTAATATGGATGAGACTGAGGAATAGTTACTATGATTTGTTTTCTGCCTGTCTAACATGAAGTTTTTTTGGCAAACAACTATTTCTTGTAAAATTTTACTCTATTCATTGTCAATTAGTTTATTAGGATTTGAGCTAGCCCATACATTCTGGCCATTTGAGTTTTTGGTACTAATTGTCTGTTTAACTCCTATGAAGTATGAATTGATTATGTATGTATGTAAAAACTTTAATCTTGAGAATTTAGCCATTTGTTAAATGCAATATAATCTTACCTATAAAATAAAAAATAAAAAAATGAATGTATTATAATCTTGAGAATTCTCATAAGTATAACTGTACAAATGTAAAAGAAATGTATGAAGCATGCTGTGCAACATGTAAAGACAAATTGACTAAGTTAAATGCAAGTTTAACTGAAAGGAGTAAGATACAAGTATGTATATTTAATTACATTACCTGGTCGAGAACTCATAATTTCTGTTCTTGACTCAGTTCCTTTATTTTGCAGGTCTTGCCACCTCCAAACGTGACTGGTGCCCTCCATATAGGCCATGCCCTTACTGCTGCTGTAGAGGTCCTGTGGTTTCCTAAAATCTTATGTTTATGCTATACATCTTCCATCTTCCTTGTGGGTTTTTTTTGTATGAATTGGTATATACTACGTGTAGGATACAACTATTCGCTGGTGGAGAATGTCTGGATACAATACCTTGTGGGTTCCTGGTATGGACCATGTTGGGATTGCAACACAGGTTCTTATTCCTTTTTCTAATTAAACAAGTTGTTAGTATATTATGCTTTTTAAAATTTTTGTTTACTGTTGACCTTGAGGGTAACGACCCAAGGAAAAGTGCCAACATCTGCCTTATACCTCAAAAAGGACTAGACAGAATTGTGGCTCATTTTGGTTGTTAATAAAGCCTAAAGCTACCTGGTATATGCTCGATGTACTCATTACACACCCACAGAACACAATCAAATTTGGGTCATCACAGTGAGCATTTAGCTTTTTGCAGTTCTATATTGCTCAGTGACATGTAGCTTTGAGAATGTTAGTGGGCATCTTTTGGGTTGGGGAGAGTGAGGCCACATATTAATTAGTGGCATAATGCTGTATGAATGCTATCCGTGCATCCAACTTCCTATGAGATCTTTGGTTGTTAAAGGTTTGTGGGGATTGGTAGGAGCCATATAACTCGGTAGCATAATGCACTCAGAAGGCTCTGCGTGCATCAAACTTATTTATAAGATGTTCTACCAGCACTGACCCTCACACATGTTATCATCCTTTAATTGACTGAATTCATCCCTCACCATTTAGCCCCAAAGAGAAATCAGGATTACTGCTTTCGCTTATTTTTACCCCTAAGCTTTGAAGGAAACTGAAAGCTATTTGTGGCCTCTGCATTCTGCGCCCAATGTTTTGCATAAATCAATCTAAATTGGCTTTGGACCAAATCTCTGTCTAGGGATGATGTAAAACAGACAACACATGCCTTCTTAGAGCAGGGCGCAGAAAGTCACAACACAAGATTAAAGGAGGGTGCCAGTAAGGGCCATCAGAGGTAACAGTGTTGGAATTGTATGAAATTTGGCAGGTTGAAGGGAAACGGCGTTCTGATCCAGATTCATGCCATGAATGTCTCCAAATTTTAGGTAAATTCCTTTGTTAAGGCCCTGAAAACAGTGTTTTTGCTATTTATAGTAATATTTGTTTTTCTTTAATAACTTTTAGTTTAAAAGTCAGAATAAGGTCCCGTCTGTTTTGGGACGATCCTTAAGTTTAGTAGTTTATGATTCTGTGTTTAACTCAATTTTGCCATTTTTGGTAAAATTTGGTAATTTTGTCACCTAATCACTTAATTAGTGCGAATTAGGGTTTTAAACGTTTTTGCTCAATATTTATATGTTTTGTAGCCGTCAGAGGCAAGATAGACTATTATCAATAAATCCAGACATTTTGTCAAATTTTCCTCTGGTGGATTCCAGTTTTATCTCCTTGTGGATTCAGGAAAACCCCTCGTGGATTCGAGGTTTACTACCAGAAACTAACAGTTTAGTTTCTGTTCCATCAAGAGAGCATCATGTGTGCTTTTCTTCAGGCTTCCGCGACATCAGTTGGTATCAAAGCCTTGATTTACCCTGGTTTGATGGCTAACCGACGAGACGGTGACCACCATAACCATGACGGCGGTGACGACGTCAATAACCCAGTCCTCGCTAGGGCTGAGTTCCTTGATTTTCGTGATGAAAATCAACAATTTCGTTATGAAAATCAACAATTTCGTGATTCAACCCAGCAGAGTCTAGACCAAATTCAAGCAACACTTGCCACCTTGCTTAACTGAAACCCTAATCGCGATGACGAAGAGTGACGTAATAACCGAGTACGTGGCCCTCCCCATCGTGGTCCAAATCGGAACAGGCAGCAAGACTACAACGAAGAAGACAGTGAAGATGAGAAGTATGCAGAGAGAGTCCTTGGGAATCATCATGGTCCCGCGAGGGATAATGGTCGAGATTATCAGGAGCAGAGGGACTATCGGATGAAAATAGAGTTACCATCCTTTAGTGGTAATGTCTCCATTGAAGAGTATCTGGATTGAGTCAGTGAGGTGGAAAAGTTTTTCGACTATATGGGTATAGCAGATGACAAACAGGTGTGTTTGGTGGCCTACAAATTGAAGGGATGAGCATCTGCCTGGTGGGATTGTGTTCAATTAAATCGAACCTGTGAACAAAAGCTTCCAATACGATCATGGAGGAGGATGAAAAGATTAATGGCAAATCGGTTCTTACCACCAGATTACCAGCAGGAGTTGTTCAAACAGTACCAAGATTGCAGGCAGGGTACTCGGACAGTTAATGAGTACATGGAGGAGTTTGATAGGCTGGCGAATCGTAATGATTTGGAGGAAACTAAAGATCAACGGATATCCAGATTTGTACACGGATTACGAGTTTCCATCCGAGATTAGGTATCCTTACAAACCCTATATACTTTGAATGAGGCTGTAACCTTATCCAAGAAAATAGAATTTCAGCATCTCAGGACAGGTTCGAAGTTTTTCAACCGCATTTCGGAGTCCTCTAATTCCATTGCCAACAAAGGTAAACAGCTTATGTTCACACCACGGTCACAACTCGTGGTTAGAGAGAATAGTGGTGTCAACCAATCCACAGTGGCAGTAGCAGGTTCCGCAGCCCAGCCAATAGCGAATGCCAACCCCTATGCTAGGCCAACTGGGAATAAGTGCTTTAGGTGCGGAGAACTAGGACATCGATCTAATACTTACCTTAAGCGAGCCGCAGTGAATCTAGTAGTGGCAGAAGAGGGTGAGGTAGAAGGTGAACAAGAGGGTGAAGAGGTGTATAATGATGTGGATCCGTATGCCTATGATCCCAATGAGGTCCAAGAGGATGAGGAAGGCGTGCCATTAGGGCAGTCTTTGGTGATTCAGAGGTTGTTACTCACACCAAGGGTGGAATACGGTGATCAGCGGAATGAGATCTTCCGAGCACGATGCACCATCAATAAAAGGGTCTGTGATTTAATCATAGACAGTGGCAGTGTAGAGAACATTGCATCGAAGAGTTTGATTACCAAGCTGGGACTGAAAATAGAAAAGCATCCCTCTCCGTACAAGATAAGTTGGATCAAGAAAGGTACGGAAACTCTTGTTACTCAACAATGTCGTGTTACTTTTTCTATGGGTAAACATTATGTAGATGAAGTAGTTTGTGATGTTGTTGAAATGGATGCATGTCATTTAATACTGGGTAGACCTTGGTAGTATGATGTAGATGTTACTTATAAGTGTAAGGATAACGTGTATGTGTTTTTTAAGAATGGCAGAAAAATTGTCATTGGTCCTATTAAGGAAGGCAGTAGACCCAAAGCTTCTAAAGTGGAGGGGAAGCAAGCACTCCTTATAGTGAACAATGAAGATGAGTTTGACAGGGATTGTAAGGAGTTGAAATAGGTGTATGCTGTAGTAGTAACAGATGGTGAGCCAAAGAAGGTTGCTGAGATACCTGAGGTGATTCAACCATTGATCAAGGAGTTTGAAGAGCTTTTTCCAGAAGAGCTGCCTGCAGGTTTACCACCAATGCGTGACATCCAGCATTGCATTGATTTAGCTTATGGAGCTAGTCTACCAAATCTGCCACATTACAGGATGAATCCTCAAAAGGGTCAGATTCTACAGGGCCAGGTGGATGAGCTTTTGAGCAAGGGGCAGATTAGGGAGAGTATGAGTCCATGTGCAGTACCGGCATTGTTAACACCAAAGAAGGATGGGAGCTGGCGTATGTGTGTGGATAGTCGAGCCATCAACAAGATCACAGTCAGGTATCGATTTCCTATTCCCCGACTAGATGACATGTTTGATATGCTAAGTGGGTCCAAGTGTTACACCAAGCTGGATCTCAAGAGTGGGTATCACCAGATTCGGATCCGACCTGGAGATGAGTGGAAGACAGCTTTTAAGACAAATGAGGGGTTGTATAAGTGGATGATAATGCCTTTCGAATTGTCCAATGCTCCCAGCACTTTCATGAGACTTATGAATCAGGTATTGAAACCATTTATTGGAAAGTTTGTGGTAGTTTATTTTGTTGATATCCTGATTTACAGTAAGACAAAAGCAGCCCACTATAATCATGTGCGAGAAGTATTAGCGGTGTTGCAGGCCAATAAGTTGTATATCAACTTGAAGAAGTGCAGCTTCTTGACTGATAAGTTGCTGTTCTTAGGGTATGTGGTCAGTGCAGATGGGATTCATGTTGATGAGGATAAGGTCCGTGCAATTAGAGAGTGGCCAACCCCAAAGACAGTGAGTGATGTGCGAAGCTTCCATGGGCTAGCAACCTTCTATCGGCGGTTCGTTCGAGATTTCAATAGCATAGTAGCCCCTATCACGGAGTGTCTGAAGAAAGGGAAGTTCTTATGGGGAAAAGAGGCAGAACAAAGCTTTGCTTTGATCAAGGAAAAGTTGAGCACAGCCCCGGTTTTGGCATTGCCCAACTTCGATAAGGTGTTTCAAGTGAAGTGTGATGCATCTGTGGTCGGGATAGGCGCTGTTCTTTCACAAGACAACAGACCAGTAGCATTCTTTAGTGAGAAAGTTTGTGAAGCTCGAAGTAAATGGTCAGCCTATGAACTGGAGTTCTTTGCTGTAGTACGGACTCTTAAGCATTGGGAGCACTACCTGATTCAGAGGGAGTTTGTATTATACACGAATCATCAGGCATTAAAGCACATCAACAGTCAAGTTAGCATTAACTGGATGCATGCTTGATGGGTAGCTTATATACTGCGCTTTCATTTCACTCTGAAGCACAAGTTTGGTGTCACCAATAAGGTGGCTGATGCACTTAGCAGGCGAGCATCTTTGTTGACCACCCTACGTACTGAAGTTGTAGGGTTTGATTGCCTCAATGAGTTGTACGAGAATGACGAGGATTTTGGTGATATTTGGGGTAAGTGTCAACAAACTTATACTGCTATCAATAGTATGTACATTCAGGATGGTTTCCTTTTTCGGAGTAACCAATTATGCATCCCTAAAAGTTCATTGAGGGAGCATATTATTAGGGAGCTGCATGGTGGAGGTTTAGGTGGACATATGGGCAGAGATAAGACTATAGCACTGGTGGAAGAGAGGTATTATTGGCAACAACTCAAGAGGGATGTTGGAATCATATGAGGAAGTGTCCAATCTGCCAAACTGCTAAGGGACAATCTCAGAATACTGGTTTATATATGCCTTTGCCAGTTCCACAAGCACCATAGGAAGATCTGTCTATGGACTTTATACTGGGTCTTCCTCGAACCCAGCGAGGTATGGATTCTGTTTTTGTTGTGGTTGACAGGTACTCCAAGATGTCCCATTTCATAGCATGTAAGAAGACTTCAGATGTTACTCGAGTGGGCAATTTGTTCTTTAAAGAAGTTGTGCGTTTGCATGGAGTGCCAAAGTCCATCACCTCTGACTGGGATACCAAGTTCATTAGTCACTTCTGGCGAACTTTGTGGAAGCGTTTTGACACTTCCTTGAATTACAGCAGCACTAGTCATCCACAGACTGATGGCCGGACAAAAGTGGTTAATCGTACTTTGGGGAACTTGATTCGGTGTATCTCAGGTGAGAAGCCCAAGCAGTGGGATCTTGCATTGTCCCAAGCAGAGTTCGCGTACAATAGCTCAGTCAATAGAAGCACTGGTAAGTCTCCATTTGCCATCGTCTACTGCGTGCCCCCAAAACATGCTTTGGACTTGGTACCTTTACCTGAGCTTCCAAAAGTGAGTCAAGCAGCAGAGAATATGGCTGATCGTATTCAGGCCATGCAAGAGGAGGTGAGGCAGAAACTGGAAGCTACAAATGGTAAGTACAAGGATGCTGCTGATAAGAAGAGGCGTGAGAAGATCTTCAATGTTGGGGATTTAGTGCTGGTGTATCTTAGGAAGGAGAGATTTCTTGTTGGTACCTACAACAAATTGAAGGACAAGAAGTATGGGCCATTTCAGATTACTAAGAAGATCAACAACAATGCTTATGTGGTTGCCCTTCCTCTAGACATGAGCATTTCTTCTACCTTCAATGTTGCTGACTTATATGATTATCATCCTCCTGATGAACCAGATAGTGGGAACTTGGGGTCGAGTTCTTTTCAAGTAGGGGGGACTGATGTAGAACAAACATCACATGCCTTCTTGGAGCAACAAGGGCGTAGGAAGTCACAACGCAAGATTAAAGGGGGGTGCCAGTAGGGGCCATCAGAGGTAACAATGTCGGAATTGCATGAAATTTGGCAGGTTGAAGGGAAACGACGTTCTGATCCAAATTCATGATACCATGATCATCGCCAAATTTTAGGCAAATTCCTTCGTTAAGGCCCCGAAAACAATGTTTTTGATATTTATAATAATATTTGTTTTTCCTTAATAACTTTTAGTTTAAAAGTCAGAATAAGGTCCCGTCTGTTTTGGGACGACCCTTAAGGTCAGTAGTTTATGATTTTGCGTTTAACTCAATTTTGCCCTTTTTGGTAAAATTCGGTAATTTTGTCACCTAATCACTTAATTAGTGCAAATTAGGATTTTAAATGTTTTTGCTCAGTATTTATATGTTTTGTAGCCGTCAAAGGCAAGATAGACTATTATCAATAAATCCAGACATTTTGTCAAATTTTCTTCTGGTGGATTTTAGTTTTATCTCCTTGTGGATTCAGAGAAACTCCTCGTGGATTCGAGGTTTACTACCAGAAACTAACAGTTTAGTTTCTGTTCCATTAAGAGAGCATCGTGTGTGCTTTTCTTCAGGCTTCCACGACATCAAGGGAGGACCTTTGAATGGGTCCAACCATATGACTAGATGGCATTGTCGGGCTTGAACTTATTATATGTCATATGCCTTTCGATAAGCATCTTTGGCTAATAGCCCATTTTCAAGCTTGCTTTACCCTTCCAACAAATACATACTTATGCTTGCAAGTTGTAAATGAATTTGAATATTATTTACAGTACAGACTATTTGTCAGTCAATTGTTTAATCTGAGGTGTTTTATTCTCTTTACTTAATCTTTTTAGGTTGTTGTGGAAAAGAAGATAATGCGTGAAAGAAAATTAACCAGGCATGACATTGGTCGAGAGAAATTCTTATCCGAAGTGAGTTCAAACTCTCTCTCTCTCTCTCTCTCTCTCTCTCTCTCTCTCTCTCTCTCACACACACACACACACACACATTTATCCTGATGTTTCCATTATATTGTGTTGAAAGGTCTGGGATTGGAAAAGCAAGTATGGTGGCACCATTTTACAACAATTACGTTGTTTGGGGGACTATCTGGGCTTTTGCCCTTAATTTTTTTTTTATTTAGCAATTTGCCCCTGTTTGCAAACTATATAGGAATATGCCCCTGTTTCAATACTCGATAATCTTAAAATCGAGTTTCTACGAAATACTCGATCTATAGAAAATCGAGTTATGCCCGATCAAACTTAAAAAAAAAAAAAAAAAAAAAAAAAAAAAAAAAAAAATTGCATGAAACTCGAATATCAAAAAATCGAGTTCCATGAAAAAAAAAATATAATTGAGAGCCCTATAGTGGCGTTTTTATGCCCTATAGTGACGTTTTTATGCCCTATAGCGGCGTTTTCCTGCAAAATTTTTATAAGTGTAATCACGAATAGTGTTCAGGGACCCTATAGCGGCGTTTTTAAGCCCTATGGTGACGTTTTAAGGCCCTATAGCGGCGTTTTCATGCAAAATTTTTTTAAAAGTGTGATTTTTCCTGCAAATTTTTTTTTACAAGTGTGATACCATTTAGGAAACCCTATAGTGGCGTTTTTAAGCCCTATAGTGACGTTTTAATGCCCTATAGCGGCGTTTTCCTGCAAAAAAATTTTGAAAGTGTGATTACCCCATCAATGAGTCCTATAGTGGCGTTTTTAAGCCCTATGGTGACGTTTTAAAGCCCTATAGTGGCGTTTTTAAACTCGATTTCCCTAAAATCGAGTTCTATGCTTTTTTTTTTTTTTTTTTTTTTTTTTTTTTTTAAATTTGATCGGGCATAACTCGATTTTCTATAGATCGAGTATTTCATAGAAACTCGATTTTAAGATTATCGAGTATTGAAACAGGGGCATATTCCTATATAGTTTGCAAACAAGGGCAAATTGCTAAATAAAAAAAAAATTAAGGGCAAAAGCCCAGATAGTCCTTGTTTGGGTGCCTCTCTAGATTGGTCTCGTGAGGTAAGGGTTTAGTTTGATATAACCATTTTTACTTTGTCCATAGATAGTTATGTATCATGATATATAATATTAATAAATGTATATGTTGGCCCATATCAATTAATTTGTAAAATGGATACTCATACAAATTAATTATGTGCCAGCAATCAAATCTGAACTGGTGAACAAGGACATTCAGTCCTCTGCTCTACCATCTATGGATAAAGCATACCATTCTTAATGATTTGCTTTTGTTTTTCTATCAGATTCAGTCACGAATCTCTTATTCTTTCTTCTTCCCCCATTCTCTGAGTGATTTTGCACATTTTTCTTCTTTTCAGTGCTTCACAATGGATGAGAAAAGATCAAGAGCTGTGACCGAAGCTTTTGTTAGGCTTTACAAGGAAAAACTTGTTTATAGGTATGCTTTGACATCAGGGGAACTTGTGTATTCTTTATCATGGTGGTCATCCGTGTTTTTTTTTTGAAATAGCTTTATTCATAATATTTGAAATGTGTTCTGCCTCTGAATTAAGTTTGCTTCAAAGTTTTGACCTAAATTTGGATACAGATAGCAAATTAGTGTTGGCCAACAATAATATCAGAAGTTTGCAATTGAGATGATTCCAACACCACCCCCCCCCCCCCTTTTTAAATCACCTAATAAGAGAAAATAAAAGAAAAGTGGTCTTTTTACTGCATGTTGTTTGTAAGAAATATTAAATATGCTAATTTACTTTGAGGGCTTTACACATTTCATTGTATAAAATGATTGTTATTAATTCTTAAGTTAATAATTTTAAACTTTCCTAGCATTTATATTTTTCTTTTAACTTTACAACCCCTTTACCCATCAGGGTGAAGCCTAGTGGTTGAACCTATTTAAATATTGTCTTGGTCAAGATTGCTAATTTTTACAAATTTAATTTCATATTAATTAGTTATTATTATGTCATCACGGAATGACCCCGGTTGAATCTTGGTTTGCTCTTTAGTTGAACCCCGGTGTAACCTCAAAACCTTGAATCTCTCATTGACTTATAATGCTATTTGTCTTGCT
>NW_027069717.1:875294-899894 GCF_002906115.3 Quercus suber
AAAAAAAAAAAAAAAAAAAAAAAAACGAAAGGTAAAGGCCTCACAAGTTTATTTCACTTGTATAGACAGTATACAACATAATATAACAGCTGTTCTATGGTTATCTATTCTGCATGTGTGATACTGTTTATTACACAATGTTTTTATTTCTTTGCATTTAGGGTCTTTATAGAGGTGCTAAAGGTAATGAGATGCGTCTTGGCATATGTTCAAGAACCAATGATGTTGTGGAGCCACTTTCAAAGCCCCAATGGTATGTTAAATGCAATAGTATGGCAAGGCAAGCCCTAACCAATGATGTTGCGGAGCCACTTTCAAAGCCCCAATGTTATGTTAAATGCAATAGTATGGCAAGGCAAGCCCTTGATGCTGTCGAGGACAAGAAGATTGAGATCATCCCGAAACAGTATGCTGCTGACTGGAAGTGGTGGTCTTACATATCTTCTTACCTTGCTTTGTAACGTGTTCACATCATAAGGAGTAAATACATACTGAAAAGCAGTGCAGAATATGGACCAGATGATGTCCTTGCCTGATGCAACTTACTTTCTTAAGGTTGTTCTGCACTGCTTTTTTGAAAAAGAGAGTTATTTTGGAAGTTTCTTGGTGGGTTATGACTTATAATCTGCCAGGCATGCTCCATTTAAGTTGCTTTTTGGCATATCTATTTTTGACATGTTATTCTATGCTTAAAAAACTGAGTATTTGGGTCTTAAACATCACAGATGGCTTGAAAACATTCGTGATTGGTGTGTCTCAAGGCAACTTTGGTGGGGTCACCGTGTCCCTGCATGGTATGTCACTCTGGAGGATGATGAGCTGAAGGAATTGGGTGCTTACAATGACCGTGACCACTGGGTGATTGCAAGAAATGAGGATGAGGCTCAGGAGGAGGCTAGTCGAAAATATAATGGGAAGAAGTTTCTCTTAAGTCAAGATCCTGACATGCTTGATACATGGTTTTCTTCTGGTCTCTTTCCATTAACAGTTTTGGGCTGGCCAGATGATACAGAAGATCTAAAGGCATTTTATCCGACTTCAGTTTTGGAAACTGGCCATGATATTCTATTTTTCTGGGTTGCTCGCCTGGTAATGCTAGGAATGAAGTTGGGTGGTGAATCTGGAGATGTACCTTTTAGAAAGGTAACTTGACCTTGCTCTATTATATCTTTAGAGCCATGTTATGATTATTTTTGTCCTAAGTTGCATAATACACAGCCTATAACTTGACGTTTGACTAAAGATTCAATATAATATTATAAGACAAATATTTGTTAACTACATAATATACTCAGTCTAAATATGACAATACCTTAAAGTTCAGGATTTATTCAGATGGTAGTTGCTCCTTTGCTCTAGCTCAAGTTAGACCTTCTCCCCATAAGAGTTTGGTGGAGATAGCCACAGAGGTTCTGGTTTCAAGAGATACTATTTGATGTGTAAACTACTAATAAAAAGATACATCTGTATGTTCAGATGAATGATGAAGGATGAATGGTTTCTTGTCAATGTTGAGCAGTAAGGGATAGATATCCTCAAGATATGACCAAAGGCTGTGTTTGTATTCTGAAATGATGGAAGTGAAACCAGAAAAGGTCCTTATGGTCTGTCACATAATCTCCATCTTTTTACCTGATGTTCACTCCATCAATAATATGCATACTTGAATTTGTGCAAGGCTCTTTTGTTGTGGCCACTGGGAAACTTCTCAGATACATTGTGGTGTGTTTACTTTCCATGACACCAGAAACATTTGGGAGCTACATTACCAGATGATCGTAAAACAAAGAAAGAACCTCTTTCCCCTAGTTTTCATTTTAAAACTCAAAAAATGGGGCCTAACTATTTCTTGCCCTTTATAAGTTTAGATCATGCCATTGACAGGGTTGAGGGTTATGGTGAGGAACTATGAATGCTCTTGCCCAATTTCAGTCTGGTGGCTGTAACATATTTGATATATGTGGTTGTGCCACAAGTACTAGTTAAAGCTGCTTGCATATATGTATACATGCATTTATGTATGCCAATTCTCTTTGGATCAAATGCCATCTCCATCTGTAAACAAGAGCTAGTGTGAGTTCATTAGTTCAATCCCATACAGATGCATAAGATCCTTTATTTGAACAACAGCTATAAAGCCTTAGTCCAAATGGGGTTGGCTATGGATTCGCAATAGACCAATAGGAGTCGACTATGCATAAGTTATTAAGTCATAAAAAAATGTAGTCAGAATATGGGAAATTTTTTTATTATTTTCTATATGGTGTACATTTTCCTGTGCAAATCTATTATAATAACTGAGGTGACGTGATCTGATTGAAGCACCTTAAACTCTATGTAGGTGTATTTGCATCCCATGATTCGTGATGCACATGGGCGCAAGATATTTAAGTCCTTGGGAAATGTCATTGATCCACTTGAAGTAATAGATGGGATATCCTTGGAAGGTCTTCATAAGATGCTAGTGGAAGGTAACTTAGATCCAAAGGAACTGACTGTTGCTAAAGAGGGACAGGTGAAAGACTTTCCTAATGGTATTCCCGAATGTGGTACGGATGCTCTCCGCTTTGCACTTATTTCTTACACAGCTCAGGTTCATTTCTTTACCCATCTTTCTATCACTTGTTTTTCTGTTTCCTTTAATTGAATTACTGATATAAGTAATCATTTTGTCTTGCAGTCTGATAAAATAAATCTGGATATCCAAAGAGTGGTTGGGTATCATCAGTGGTGTAATAAATTGTGGAATGCTGTACGATTTGCTATTAGCAAGTTTGGGAATGATTATGTTCTGCCCGCAAATGTAAATCCGGATAAATTGCCATTTAGCTGTCAATGGATACTCTCATTATTAAGCAAAGCCATATCCAAAACTGTTACGGCTTTGGAGTTGTATGAACTCTCAGATGCAGCAAGTACTGTGTATTCATGGTGGCAATACCAACTGTGCGATGTTTTTATTGAAGCAATTAAGCCTTTCTTTGCCGGGAATGATTCAGAGTTTGAGTCTGCGAGAAGTTCTGCTTGAGACACACTTTGGTTATGTCTTGACAATGGGTTGCGATTGCTTCATCCTTTTATGCCATATGTTACAGAAGAATTATGGTAGCGCCTTCCTTCATCAAGGGACCAAACAGTGATAGAATCAATTATGATGTGCAAGTATCCATCAATTGTAGAGGCAAGTTAGGTTTTTAATATAATGTTATTATTATTCTTTGTCCACGATTGATTCAATATTGTACAGATTCAATATAATATTATCACTAACTACTAGTTGTAGAGGTCATGTACTTTTTTAGTTTGAAAGCGAAAATTAGCCTATCGATAGGGTGAACCATTGGATGGTTCCTCCTCCCCTTGTAAGAGTAAGGTGGAGGGTGCAACTGTGGGTTCATACCAATAAAAAAAGAACGAAAGAAAGAGACAGATAAGGTAGACCATTAGATGGATGACTTAAATGTGGGGCTCGGCATTTGATGTATAGCGGGAAGGCTCTTTGAACCAAAAGTATTCAGTTAAATTTAATAAATTTTAAGAATAATTTTGACATGTAATATTGTTCTTGGTAATGAAGGGATTGCCCTCTCGCTACTCACACTTTCTTTTATAGTTCACTCTTTGATTCAAATAGTGACCAAGGATTTGGTGAAAAATTGATTTGCATGTTTTGCCATGAATCATGGCTTCTGGTTTATTGCTCCCTCCATCTCATATTGTTGGTCCTATTTAGAAACTTTACTTTTTTAAAGGAGCATCATTTGACACATTATCTTTTAAATATAAAATTTTAAGTTTTCAAAACTACCCTCCTCAATATAAACTTAAGTAAAGCCAAATGAAAAATGGGTCTAATAAATTAAAGGGTCTTTTAGGAAAGTTATAGAATTGTGATTATTAATTTATAAAGCAGACAGCATTTTTGGATATCTTAAATGAAGTAGAATACCAACACTATTGAATAGAGGGAAAGTATAATACACTGCATAAGCTGTTTGAAAAGGATATGATGGTAACTATTTGATTTATAATTCATATTATCAATCTTTTGATGGTCTTCATGTTATCTCAGGGCTGGAGAAATAAAAGGGTGGAATATGATATGGATCCTGTATATTTTGCAGTGAAATCTCTCAGGTCACTTGCAAATGAAAGACGTGAAAGGTACATGGAATCAATTTTTTTTTTTTTTTAAATTAAAAAAAAAAATTTCCTCTTCTTTCGTTTGTTTTTTGCATCGACTAATTATTCTTTTGCTTACCATTGCACTTTCCTTTTGTTAAGCAAAACTAAAATTCTCAATTTCAAAAAAAAAAAAAAGGTAGAATACTAATTAGAGAAAGAGTCTGGGATATAGTATGCCAGGTTTATCCAAATGGCAAAGCCTTGACGTAATTAATGCCTAGAACTGAAAACATCTAATTCCAAAAGGTCAAGGAGGATCCCATTTAGGACACCAAACTGAAAGCTTAAAAAGGATGATCTTGGAAACAGAACTCTGTAGAAATGAGGATCAAATGTGAATTGTGGGATTGGATGCAATGATTGAAATCAATATCTCATGAGGAAAAAAAAATGATAGGAGAAGAAAGGAAAAAGTACTCCATTTTTTCTCTTTTGTAATTGAGGGAAAGTGGTGGCAAAAGTAATCTAGACAAGGCTCTAAGAGGCACTTCTAGTTCTACCTTGTTCTTAACCCATGACCTCTCCCACTTTTGCAGGGTCTAGGAGAGGTCATATGAGATAAATTTCACACTAATGAAATTGCCAATGAGCAGTAACTCAAATGGTTTCTCCAATCATAAATAAGGAGTAGAGGGTGAGGTTGTGGGTTCACAACTCATTAACTGCATAACTTACAATAAAAATAATTTCATACTAATCAAATTGAGTTCTGGTGAAATTCAAATTTTCCTTTTCCATCTTTCTGATCAAATAGAATGTCTGTAAATGTAAATTTGTGTAAGTTTGTGTTAATTTTTATCTAAATTTGTCGTTAATGAGCTTTAGCTCAATTGACATCTCTTCACCTTGCAAGTGCTAGGTGCATGTGTAACTTCTTACCTATAAAAAAATAAAATAAAATAAAAAAACTGAATTTTTCTGATTAAAAATTTTTACATTACAAGATTCCCTAATTCTGGCTATGATTCTTCTGTCTTCAGGTGAGCAGCTTTTGTGCTTTGCAGAGATTCAGAATTTGCAGAGATTATTAAAAGCCATGAACTGGAAATTATTACTCTTGCCAATTTATCATCTTTGAGGGCATGTCACATATGTAATATGTTGCTCTTAAAGTAGCTCTTGTATATTCATGTTTGAGGCATTACTTATATAAAAAAGATACATTCACACACGCACACATACATACACACCCATTTCAGACATGCTTTATGGATTCTTAGTTGCCAAACTTCTTCTACATATTGAAGTTCTCAATCCATGGACAAGATGATGTTTTCTGATTTGCTTTGTCTGCCTTTGTATTGTATGTCTCATTTTAGTGAAGTCTTTGTAGCCATGTGGTTACATATGTGTCTTTGTATTAAAATGCTCCTGAGAAGTTATTCTGTTGATGTCTGTCTATCCATTTAGTTGGGTGAATAAACTTTTTATCATATGATTGAATAAGATACTGAAGTTGACCATTAGCATTTGTTTAGTTGGGGTGATTATTGGGGGATGGAAAACTAATGAGGGAAAAGGGGAGGGAAATCCTATTTTTTATGTTTTTGGTAACCAGGGGAGAAGGGGGTGGATTTTGGTGGGGCCTGGGTGTGTTTTTCCCGGGCCCACCAAAAATGAATCCTCCCAATATGGGGAGAGAATGGGGAGGAAATCGGGTTGATGGGAAATGACTAATAATTTTATTTGATGGTAAGTAATTTTTTTTTTTTTAATAATTACAAAGAAATTATAATGTAGAAAGGGCATAAAAGTAAATTTATAAAAAAAAAAACATTTTCCATCCTCACTTTTCTTCTCGACTAAACAAAAGATATTCTATCCCTCCACTTTTCCATCATTCTAACAAAACACACAAGGGAAAACTTAATTTTTTTTATCCTTCCACTTTTTCATCTTCTCCGTTTTCCATTCATCCACTTTTTCATCATACCAACCAAACAAAGCCTTATGCTGTGTGACTATATTAATTCTTGCTTTTGAATGGAGGCCAGTGTTGCATATTGCTAATTCATTTCCTCTGATTAAAATACTTCTCTAATGTGAAATAAATATTATACAGGTAATCAGTGAGAATGATGTGACTACGGCTGGATGTGCTGTATCTGTTGTAAATGAAAACCTTTCTGTTTATCTTGAGCTTCAACGAACTCTTTCTCCAAAGGTAGAATTTGAAAAGTAAGGTGAAAAGTGGATGAGATTCAAAAGTAAGATTTTGCTGGAAATTTCTTTGATATTTATCTCTCTCTAAACTTGGTGGTGGATTTTAAGTGGCACTTCTGATTAACAAGTAGAAATTAGAAAAAACAATAAGAAATGGTGTAAAGTTTGGGAACGCATAAAATGCTTCAAAACATTATGCAAAAGATTTTGTATCAAAGAAAGGCAAAATTCTACATTCTTTAGGCAAAATAAATAAATAAATAAAGAGGCAAAATTTGTTGGCTTTTGTATATTGTGTATGAGACTCATTAATTTCACCTATTGCTATTAAGCAAACTTATTTATAAGCATCTACTGAACTGAATTTGTTTCACCTCTGATCAAAGTATATCTATTACAATAGATCCTGGATTTTAAACTTTTAATTAGGTATTTATTTGTCCTGTACACTGCATGGTATAGGCATTTTGTTACAATCAGTGTACAGTTCATATGGAGAAATGAAATATGGTTGGGATAATGCCAACATACTTAGAATCTGGGTTCAGGATGTAAAAGACCATGAATTATATTGGATTTGTTCTTCATGTCAAGAAGTTTGTGTGAAGTGATATTGCCCAATTTTATTATATTCTGAATAAGATTTCTTTCTAATTGTTACTTTTATATGTGGTTTTTAAGCAGATAAATAACTTGTATACGGCAAGTTTTTATATCAAGGCTTATATTATTATTATTTAGACTTTGTGTTCAACCTTGTGAAGTAGTCTCTTATTCATGAAATATCCTTTTACTTGTTTGAAAAAAGAAAAAACCATCTTCTATGTTAAGGCTAAGCCTACTGTACCTCGTAAACCTCACAACTGAAACAGTCAAACCTGAAAGGACAATGTATTGTTTTTCAATTGGTTCTATAGCGTTAAAAGTAGTTTTATTGGTTAAGATTATGCAATGAAATTCTACAATCCTAGAATATAAGGGCTATTTCCTGAAAGTGAAAATGAAAAGGCAAATGGTGGGGGGAATGGGCAAAATAAATGTGAAAATGATTTATATATAGTTAGTTAGGCAACGCTTGAAACTATAAGGGAAAGTAGACATCTCGAGTTTTAGAAAATCGAGATCCATTTACATAAATCTCGAGTTTTAGAAACTCGAGTTTCATGCAAAAAAATTTTTAGTTTTATCGCCTCTATAGTGACGTTTTTAAGTCCTATAGTGACGTTTTAAAACCCTATAGCAGCGTTTTTCTGCAAAATTTTTTCATAAGTGTTCAATACTAGGTTCGGGTAGCCCTATAGTGGCGTTTTTATGCCCTATACTGACATTTTAAAGCCCTATCGCGGCGTTTTTCTGCTAAATTTTTTTATAACTCCATTTTTAAGTCCTATAGTGACGTTTTTAAGCCCTATAGTGACGTTTTCGGAACTCGAGTTTTTAAAACTCGATTTTCTCTTGGATTTTTTTTTTGCGGCGTTTTTCTGCTAAATTTTTTTATAACTCCATTTTTAAGTCCTATAGTGACGTTTTTAAGCCCTATAGTGACGTTTTCGGAACTCGAGTTTTTAAAACTCGATTTTCTCTTGGATTTTTTTTTACATTCAAGCCTTAAAAACTTGATTTTTTTCTTGGAACTCGAGTTTTAGACACTCGAGATGCTAGTTTTCAATATTCTTTTGCAACGTGACAACTAACTAAATTTTTTAATATTTATTGTTATTTAGAAAAAAAATTCCAAATGGTGACTTTGAAACCGTTTTATTGCCAGGCCCGGAAAGATCATATCAGCATCAATTGTTCTTTATTCAATTCTGAAATATTTCAATATTTTTATTCTTATACACGGCACTGTATGTTGCAGTTGGCTGATGGTTAATTTTTTATTTTATTTTTCAGGCAACATGACAGGCTGTCCAAGATCATAAGCGTTGATGTGGCTTGTTTGGAAGGAGTGGAATGGATGAACTTTTGAAGATATGGAGAGCTCCTTGGATCAACTAAAACCTTTGTTTGCTTGTATAGTATTTCTTTTTTGTTGGTCCCAGTTTTGGGGATTTACACACTGTTCTTATTGAACAGTTTTAGGCCCCTTAAAAACAACCAGATTGCGTAGCCTAGATTAATTAGCCAAGTTGTTACTTAGTCAAATTATGCAATACTAGGTTAAAGTAATCAAATAATCATATCAAAATATAAAGCAGCGGAAAATAAAAGAACACAAGATATGATGACCCAGGAAACCAGACGGTAAAAACCTGGGGAGAATTTGACCTAGCTATCCTCAAGGTAAACCTGAATCCACTATGTAAAAGAATCGAAGTTCATACAGAAGGACTACAAGCTCCCCGCTTGACTTCCTAATGCTACCCACCAGTAGAACTTACTGACACGACCACGTGCAAGCTCCGAATCCACGGACTCCTTCTTTCTTGGATTCTTCAATCAGCTACAAGCACTCCCGCTTGATTATCTTTAAGCTTCAATGGTAGCAACCAAGTTGATCATCAAGATGTAGATATTATCTTCAACTTGAAAACCCTAAGCTTTGTGTAAAGGAAAACTTCTCAAAGATCTCACGAGAGATTTACACAAAACAGCAATGTATGAGCAACAATATAATTGGAGCAACCCTAAAAAACGTGGCTAGGGTGTTGTTTATATACCTAAGGTAAAAACATAAAACCCAAAACGTTTAATGAAGTAGGGCTGAGTTGGAAATTCTACAGAAAATTCAACCTGTGCGATTTTCGATCGATCGAGTCTAATCTTCGATTGATCGAGCCAGGCCGAAAGTCCCAAGTACTTCTGCAGCCACTCGATTCCAACTTTACAATAATAAACCAACTTTGAGCAAGCCTAAACAAGACTAAATACTGTGTTTTGATCATGGTTTGCCAACATTACACATTAGAGTTCTAAATACATAAAATCTTAAGACCTTAGAACCTAACAAACTCCCCCTTTGGCAATCCGTGACAAAACCCTAATTAAAAGCTCAAAGTTTTACAAGTAAAAAGCCCTTTACAAAGAAATGCTCATAAATTTCAAATTCAGCCTAACTACTATCCATCGGTTGCAAGTGTAGACAGCAGCTTAGTTGAATCAACCTGTATATTCCTGAAATACTCAACAAACGCATAAACGCATGTGTGACAGAAAAGAGTAAAACAACAGGTATAACATTCTTGTAAGATTCACACAACACAAAATAAAGACATATATGAATGAACAACTCATAAATATAAATCAATAAGCAGTGAATCACAAAGCAACAAGAATCAATGAATATAACATGTATATCAATCAATGTTACTCCCCCTAACATGAATATCCCCAAAAATGATATACAAAGTGAAGCACCTAGATACAATCTAAAAACTCCACAAGCTCCTCTCAAACAAAAAGTAACAAAAAAATCTTCCCCTAACTACAAAACACCTCTACAAGACAAAACTCCACTCCCCCTTTTTGTGACGGAATGCCAAAGGGCAATCACAAGTCGCCATCAAAAGGAGGTGGTGAGGGTGAATGAAGACGCGCAAAGTCGGCTCGGAGAGCACGAATCTCATCTAGTAAGTCCACCAAAATCTGACTATGAGCCGCCTGAACGGTCATGACAGTCTCCAGAGTACGACGAACATCAAAGTCGGCCGAAGGAGGTGGAGGAACATCAGCAGCAGCAGCATCATCACCAACTGGATCAGGAACATCCTCACTAGCAAGACCTGTAGAAGAAGAAGGAGGAGGTGCGCTACTAGACGGCTCAGACCTAGGGTGTTTAGAACCAGCTCGAAGATGAGCGGCCCTCTGTCTAAGAAAAGACGCACCTATGGGAGCTATCATATGAACGGGCTCAGAGGAAGGGAAGTCACTAAGATCAAGATAAAGCAAAATCCTATGAATGAAAATAGGATGAACAAGAGCATGAGTAGTAGATGAACTCCTATAAACATCGTTCAAAGAACGAAGAAAAAGATGGGGAAAACTAATAGGAGCATCAGTAACCAGAGCGTACAGAAATACACACCTCTCAAGAGGAATGGTGTGAACATGGGAAATGGGCCAGATAGAATGACAAGCTATCCTAAAGAACAGATAGTGCAACCCGGAGAGCTCAGCAGAAGTGATCCTAGGATCAGAACCCCACTGGACAGAAGTCCCAGTGATGTAAGACAAAACGTCGCTCAACTCGGGAGACTCGTCATATGGATAGACAGGATTCCGGACCAATGGTACCCCTAGAGCATCAGCCACTACCTGAGGAGTAATGGTGTACTCTACGCCTCGTATCCAACTCTTTACTAAAGTGTTGGAATCATAGATGCGGATAGAGATGTTCGAAAAGAACTCTCTAATCAAGGCAGAAGGTGGAGGAGGATCAGAAACATCCACCAAGGGTAACCAGCCCCGACGCTCAAAATTTGCCCTAATGGCAGGATCAAGTTCATCTAACAGCACAGAACGCTCAGCCCAAATCTTTCTCCTAATGTTAAGCTTCTCAAAAATCTCTTGGTTTTTCTCACTCGGAAACCTCTCACTATCAAAGGATGGAGGGGGTGAAGGAGAAGGTGAGGGAACACTCCTACGGGCTCTAGTTTTCCTAGGCATAGTGCTAAGGAAAGGACAGAGACACAAAGAGAAAACCACAAAGAACAAGAGAAAACAAAACCAAGGGCAGACTGCAAATTAGCACAATAAAGAATATAGAACAAAAATCTATATGATGCATGAACAATAAATTGTTGTGATGCATGATCTAAATGCAGTGAACAATTAAGTTTAATTGAGAGTAATTGGACAAAATTGGCTTGAACAAGGAATTTCTATCAAAAATCCCAAAAATTTGAAAAACCACTTGAAAAATTTTGCAACAAATTGATGAATTGATCATTACACAAGGTTGAAAACAGATTAGAATAACCCATTTCATCAATACAACAAGCCAATTTCATCAAATTCTACTCAATTTAACAAAAGCCCCAATTCGGATTAAGAACAAACCCTAGAATTTTCAATTTTTCATCAAACTCAAAATTGATCAAATTAACCACCAAGGATCATTAGTATGATGTGTCCCCACAAAAACCCAATGATCAATTTCATAAAATAAGGCTTGAATCAACAGAAAATCCCAAAAATGTAAAGTCCGAAAATCTCCCTTAAATGCATGGATTTATGCATGAAATAATGAAAATAAGTTCAAAAGGGAGGGCAAAAAGGTCTTACCTGCTTGAGGAAAGAGATTCTTTGCAAAAACTTCGGAGGAAAACGACAAAAATTGGAACAATTTGGCTTGCCTTGTCGGAGAGAGAAAGGAAAAGTTTGAAAAAGATTTGAAAAGTGTTTGAAAAAGTCAGATTTGATCTTTTTAAAAAGCTTTTCCACGATATTCGATCGATCGAAAATTACATTCGATCGATCGAAAAGCACAGTCATTTTAAGACAAATGAGAGCACTTTTTCGATTGATCGAAAAACAGGCTGGATCGATCGAAATGGGCAGAGGTTCACTAAATTTTGAAAAAAAAATCACAGTTTTTGAAAACACAAACCTAATTTTGAAAATAACTCCTCAAAGCATTAAATTGAATAAACAAAATGCATGAGTATGAGATGGAATGCTTTTTCAAAAACCCAAAATTTTGAACCCAATTTTCTTAAAACAAATTTCAATCAAACTCCCATTGAATTTTCTCAAGCAACAAATATGTTGTGCATAAATCTCAAGATATTTTCAAACTTGGTTGGTCAGACCAAAAACACACACTAGCATGTACAGTGTTTAACAAAGAGTAACTTGTGTCGTGTGTGATACTAGCAAAAACTTGAGATACATGTGAGGTGATATGTGAATAGCAATCAATCACAAAGTCTACAAAATTCATCACATAGAATTCAAAAGAGACTATCACCTAAAGAGTTACATCCTATAACTCCCACATCTCCTAGAACAAAAGCTTGCAATCATGTAAGTTTCTTGTATTTTTGCCTCTTATTTGCATGAGATGGCATTCAGCCTAATAGTACACACCGGTTTGAATTAAGTGAATTGGCATCAAGCCTAATAGTACACACCAGTTTTAATTTATTTTGAGGCTACACCTTATGTTCTTTTTGTGCATGTGCTACACTTTCTCGAGCACAGAATCTTATGATATGCACTAAGGTGTTCATGATTGGCTAGTGAACAGTGGTGAGATGGTTATTTATGCCTTTCTCAAAAGGATCAAGTCCGACAGTCAAATAACATGTGACTTCAAGATTAAGACAAAGTGATAAACACCATAAACATCTTTCCCACACAACATGCACTACAAAGCTCAAACTAGTAAAGTGCAATAAAGTAAGCTCATCCAAGCTAAACAAGGTACATAAGACATGTTATGTGTAAATAAATTGACCAACCTTGTTTTTCAAAAATCAAGAACATTATGTTCAACATAAATTTTGCTTCCTTCTTTTCCTTTTTTTTTTTTTTTTTTTTTTTTTTTTTATTTAAAGGAAAACAAATAAATCCTAGAATGAAATGCATGAATGTAATGCAATGCAAGTCCTAGAACAAAGAAAACACAAAAAAAAAAAAAAAACAATGGTCACAAAAGAATAGAGCAATGAAGCACAAGGACCATGTCAGAAAGACTCAAGTATTTCGAGTCTTTTGCATCCAAAACTTTTTAGATGCACCATGAGCATTGGAGTTCTTATTCACATTTGAGTGATTCCCAACTCCATGATTGGAATAAAGGTTTAACACCTTTACCAATTCACCAATTAATGCCATAGGATCTTGTGCTTGAGGCACAGGCACTTTTGGTTTATTTGCTCTCTTATCAGCTTGAAGCTTGTAACAGTTAGGACGAATATGTCCAGACTTACCACAATAATGACAAACCCACGCAGGTTTACCATGCATCTTGTCCTTAGATTTGGTAGGCTCCTTAGGTTTAGATTCTCTTAAGTCTACCCTAGTCTTCTTAGGTGGTGAAACTTCTACAGGTTTAACTACCTCACTCACAGGTGGTTTGACAGTATCACTCACAACCTCACTCACAGAAGGTCCAGAAGAAGAAGAAGGAACAAAAGTAGTGGAATGTGGTCCAGTATCAAAGATGCTTTCAACATATCCTAACCCAGTTTTATCAGAAGGATACTTTTGAACATTCAGCATGTGATCAAGTTTAGAACTAGCAGATCTAGCAACAGATAAATCATGTTCCAAAGTTCTAACTTTATCAAGCAAAAGCATATTCTCAGATTTAACATTATTCAAAAGTTCATTTGCATCAAACAGTTTAACAAGCAAATTTCTCTTTTCAAGCTCAAGAGAATCAATTTTCTTTAGGCCAAGATCAACTTTCATAGCATCCTTTGCAGCAATTTTGCAAAGTTTGTTATAGGCCTCTTGAAGATCTGCATCTTCAGAGAGTTCCCCATCAGAAGGGTTCTCTTCAGCAGATATGCCTTCATTGACTATAGCAGTAGCCGTGAAAGCAATGAAGTTTCCATCCTCGTCACCACCGGACTCATCATCAGAAACCTCATTATCACTAAGGGTTACAGCCATAGCTTTACCCTTAGTCCTTAAGAATGTAGGACATTCAGATTTCACATGACCATACCCTTGACAGCCAAAACACTGAGGACCCAAAGAGTTATTAGAAGATTGACCAGAATTTTCTCTAGGTTTTTCAAAATTGTTAACCTTAGTGGGATCATTCTTCCTAAAATTTCTAGGTTCAGCAGTGTAAGTACCTCTTGCCTTTCTATTTGTATTCCTAAGAAAGTTCTTAAAGTTTTTGGCAAGATAGGCAATCTCTGTAGCAGAGAGCTCATCATCAAATCCACCACCATCAACATCATCAACTGACTTAAGAGCCATTGATTTGGATTTGTTCACTTTAGGTAGGTCAGACTCATAGGATTGAAGAGATCCTACAAGCTCATCAACAGGGATGGAGTCCACATCCTTGCTTTCAGTTATGGCAGTCACTTTGGGTCTAAAGTCTTCAGTTAAAGATCTAAGAATCTTCCTAACAATCTTAGGTTGATCATAGATTTCACCCAAATTAAAAGCAGAATTAACAATATCATTCAGTTTGGCATAAAATTCATCAAAGGATTCATCATCAGACATCCTAATGTTTTCAAACCTAGAAGTTAATTGCTGCAGTTTGTTTATCTTAACTGCCTTTGTGCCTTCATGCACAGTTTGGAGGATTTTCCAAGCAGTATGAGCAACCTCAACATTAGAGATTCTCTTAAATTCCTCCATAGAAACAGCATTAAAGATAGCATTCATAGCTTTGCTATTGAAGCTTGCTGCTTCTTTTTCAGAAGTTTGCCACTCACTCACAGGAGTAGCGGGCTTCTCCCATCCGTATTCAACGGAATTCCAAACCCTTTCATCAATGGATTTCAGGAATGCTTTCATCCTTACTTTCCAATAGGCATAGTTGTTCCCATCAAAATGAGGAGGAACAAACAGAGAGTGTCCATGCTCCATGACAACAGGGGTCAAGGATCAGCTCAGAGATTAAAAATCTCAAACAAAAAGAGCTACCAGGCTCTGATACCACTTGAACGGTTTTAGACCCCTTAAACACACAGATTGCGTAGCCTAGATTAATTAGCCAAGTTGTTACTTAGTCAAATTAAGCAATTCTAGGTTAAAACAATCCAAACAATCATATCAAGATATAAAGCAGCGGAAAATAAATAACACAAGATATGATCACCCAGGAAACCACACGGTAAAAACCTGGGGAGGATTTGACCCACCGATCCTCAAGGCTAACCTGAATTCACTATGAAAGAATTGAAGTTCGTACAAAAGGACTACAAGCTCCCCGCTCGACTTCCTAATGCTACCCACCAGTAGAACTTCCTGACACGACCACGCGCAGGCTCCGAATCCACGGACTACTTCTTTCTTGAATTCTTCAATCAGCTACAAGCTCCCCGCTTGCTTTTCTTTTAAGTTCCAATGGTTGCAACAGTAATGATCTTCAAGATGTTGAAATCATCTCCACCATGAAAACCCTAAGTTTTGTGTAAAGGAAAGCTCCTCAAAGATCTCACACGAGATTCACACAAAACAGCAATGTATGAGCAACAATACAATATGGACAACCTTCAAAAACGTGGCTAGGGTTTTGTTTATATACCTAGGGTAAAAACATAAAACCCTAAACGTTTAATGAAGTAGGGCTGAGTTGGAAATTCTGCAGAAAATTCAACCTGTGCGATTTTCAATCGATCGAGTCTAATCTTCGATCGATCGAGCCAGGCTGAAAGTCCCAAGTACTTCTGTAGCCACTCGATTCCAACTTTACAGTAATAAACCAACTTTGAGCAAGCCTAAACAAGACTAAATACTGTGTTTTGATCATGGTTTGCCAACATTACACATTAGAGTTCTAAATACATAAAATCCTAAGACCTTAGAACCTAACACTTATATATATATATATATATATTTTTTTTTTTTTACTCTTTTAACACTTTGTGTTCATCAGAGTGAATTCCTCTTAAGTTGTTTTTTAATTGCTCATTACTCGAACAAAATAATTATAATGGATATGTGTGTGAAATTTATAATTGTTGTTTTTTATGATGAACTTATTACTAATAAAATTCTATTACAATTATGCTAAAATATATGTACAATATTCTCCAAAACAATATTACATAAAACATTGCAACATTGGGCAACTTACTAATTTTCATTAAAGAATATAAACTTTATGTTCACAATGATATGTTATTAGTAATAAGTTCATCATAAAAAACAACAATTATAAATTTCACACACATATCCATTATAATTATTTTGTTCGAGTAATGAGCAATTAAAAAACAACTTAAGAGGAATTCACTCCATATGCACTGTAGTACTCCATCAGATTCCACACACTACCTTGATTTTATAAACAAACCCAAATAGATTTCAATCAATGCCTTTCATAATAATGCTCGCCCGATTAATTTTATAATGCTTACCAACCATTGACAATTCATAATAATTTAATAGTTTTTGAAGTAGGGGTGTTGAACTATATTTGGCAGAGAGTGACCACAAATTTGGGCTAGGTATAATTTTCTTCCTAATAATTTTAAATCTTATATATTGATTTTTATATATAATTAAAAAAAAAATAGAATTATAGGGGGTCAGTCATGGCCCCCATTGTTTAGTTTAGGCTTTAGCTGTAGCACTACTCGCAGTTATATTGGCTTTCCCATATTTGCTTGGTTAAAAATAAAATATAAAAGAGCCTAAGAGCATCTTCAATAAATTAACCAAAGTCATTTTTTGGAGAGCAAGCAAGGATGGACGAGTGCTGGTTCAGTGGCATCTCAATATCTGGATGAATATGGATTTGTTGTGAGTTGTGACAGTGAAACCTTCTTCCCATCCCTTTCGACTCAAAAGACGGCTGGCGTGGGGTTTGTCATTCGGAATGAGAGGCAATTTGATAGCAGCCCTTAGTAAGAAGCTTTAACACACCCTTGGGAGCTATTGAAGTGGAAGCAAAGGCCCCTGAAGTAGGTTTCCAGTTTGCTAAAGATATGGGCATTCAGGAAATATTTGTTATGGAGGGTGATTCCCTTACAATGATACAGGTCTTGAATGAGCAATCTCCGCCCCTATTGTCTGTGACTTCGGTTGTTTATGGTATTTTGTTGTTCCTTCTTGACTTTTGTAGAGTTGCCTTTTCCCATGTTTGTATTCAAGATAATAAATCTGCACACCTTTTAACTAAAAATATTCTAGACATTGATAATTTTTTCGGTTTGGATTGAAGAAAATTATTATTTTTTAGAATACAATTTTTCTATGATGTTATAACTGATTCTTTATAGTTGAATGATATCTATAGTCTTCCTATATATCAAAAAAAAAAAAAAAAACATATCTCATGCAAGTGAGTTCCGTCAACTGTTATGTTCCTAAATCAATATATCAAATTTTAAACATAAAATAATAATAATAATTATAAAAAACACTTTTTAAATTGTCGGTCTGACACCAATTAAGTTGTCATATCACTTTTGGTAAATATTTGTAGAAAAATTGATATATGGCACATATAATATTTTGGAAGACCACAATTATACACATGAATTTAATTATAATTTACTATAATAAGTTATAATTTCAGCTTAAGTATTTTGTGTAAATATAATAATCTATAAACTTTCATTCCTCTTTTCATCATGAAAATTTTAATCAAATTATTAAAGAAAACATTGACATGGCTTATAAATTATTGAGTATATGACATGTAATTTGAGAAAATTATACATTTAAAAAAATTAATATATATATATTCTATACTATATATAAGAGAATTCTTCTCTTTGAACTGAACTTTTATGTAGTTGAAAAATACCTTTATTAATGAAATGTAACTTCATTTAGAAATAGTCATAAATGTCAAATAACAAATTTCATCTTAAATTCGAAAAGAAAACTCCTAAAATTTAGGATCTTTTTTCCTTATGTTTCAAAAAGGAAATTACAGATACTATTTATCTCTAAAGTTTATCATTTTTATTTGTTTAAAAAATGAAAATATATATTTCCAAATTATAACAGATTCAAATTATTAAGTTTTACCTAAAAAATTAGAATAGTCTCTGAGCATAGGCAACGTGCGTGCTTAGAGGCTAGTATGTGTATTTTCCTTCTGAAACTTGCATAGTATACTTATTGGTTTATATTGTGATTAAAAAAAGAATGTGCTCATATCTCCATATTGGTTTCGAAGTTTGTTGTTAGTATCTTGAGGCCCATTTGGTCATGAAGAAAAGTCTAACATGCTTTTATGTTCAAACGATGTAAAGAAAAAAGCCCAAACCATGATACAACGGGGGGCCTTGCTAGCAAGTTATATCAGTATCCGATATACTTTTTTTTTTTTTTTTTTCCATACATTTTCTAATAATATATTACTTTTATATGTCAAGTATCATTGAAAAAAGATTAAAAAAAAAAATTTCCTATTTTTTCAATGTATTTTGAAGTTCAAAAGATATAAAAGAAAAATCAGGGGAAAAAAGAATCAAAATCCTTAATTCAAAGAGAGAATTAAAAAAAAAAAAAGTGTTACATTTCAAAAGTGTATGAGTTTAAATATTTATGTAGTAATTTATTATTTTTCATAAAAATAAGTATTAGGAATAAAAATAGAAAGAATTATATATTAAAATTCAAAAATTAGTTTAATCATTTTATGATTTTAACGGAAAACAACATAAGTTGCATTTTAGGTATATCTAATTATATATAAAAACCTGATAAAAAAATACAATATAATGAATATGCTATTTTTTTATGGGTTTTATAATTTTAAAAATGCCATTTACTATTCACATGAGTGGCACTTTATTTTACAAATTGGTTTTAAGTATTAAATATAACTAATTGCAAATTCATGCGATGTGTGAGAATATATAATTATTTTGAGATGTGGTATAATGTATAATTTTTTTTTCTAAATTTTATTGTAGATTATTTGTTTTCCATAAAAATTAAATAGTCTCTAAAAGTAATTTCTATTTCTCTAATTTCAAAACTATATAATTTTATTATTTTGGAGTTTTTGATTGATATTATTCTTTTTTAAAGTGGTCCATATTCTTTTAACTACTATTTTTACGCACTATATTTTCCTAATTTCATTTGGTATAACTAAAAATTTTAAGTTTCAAATTTATTATTCTTTTTGGGTACAATTCAGTCAACTTGGATCCTTTTGGTTTACTTTGGTCCATTTGGGTCTACTTTCAGTCCAATTTAGTTTACTTTGGTCATCTCCGGTCTATTTTGGTCTCTTCGGTCCATTGGGTCTATTTCAGTCCATTTCAATCTAATTAGTTCCATTTGGGTCCTTTTAGTTCACTTTGGACCATTCAGTCAAATTTGGTCTACTTCGATCCATTTCTGTTCATTTGGAAAAGAAATTATGATGTTGTTTTGTTGTGATGGAATGGGTGCTACTGTTGGGATTAGAGTTTTCTTTGGGGGTGCGGTGTTGGTAGCTTTTCAGTTGGACGGGTATTTGGTTGGATGAGTTATAGATAAATTCTTTTTTAAATTTTAAGATGGAAATGTGTTTGATTATAATTTAATATGTAATTGTAAATATTTAAATTATAATAGGAGTCTATTGCGGGAACAAATACATAAGTAATTGGAGTATTGGACGGAAAGTCATATATGGGTGTTTGAGGCAGTGTCACAGGGAAGTTGTTTTAAACTTTGCAAGTTGCGTATGAATGAACATGTTGGTTCGGGTCTAAATGGTATGTTCGATATGATATATGGCATAACAAGAAGAAATTGTGGAATTTTTTTCTGCAATTATCTATATTATTATTTAAGGGACTTTCTCTCTTTAGAATGAACATTTTATTATTTTTATTGATTCTAAAATACTCCTACAGCCTATATTTAAATAAAGACAAAATTTGGTAAAAATATTTATTTAATTTCCTCGTAAAAACCTACATATTTCTACGTACACTATACCTTCTTGAGTCATGAAGTCAAATTTTGGCTAGGCACATGAAGTTAAAAGTTTTCATTACTTGCTTATGGGTTTTGCTTAAAATGGAAAATGTTTTACATGAGAATTCAATGACAATGATGTATACGGAACCTGTACACATATTTGTGAACGATTTTCTAATATAAAATGCCAACTAAGCATTTACGTTTTAGATTTGTCATACTCTCTATTTAATGGAAGCTATTAAATAGAAATGTGAAGATCATGTTTTTAACCATCCATTTTTAGTAATTTATCTAGACAATGTTGTGCTTACAATATATAGAGACCAGAGAGACAATGTGAATAGCGAAGTTTGTGTATTCCCTACGTTTGCTTGGTATGGAAACATAATCATAGCATGCTTAATAGTAAGCTATGCATATGAAATTGTGATTATATGAATCCTAATATTTGAAAGTTGCGAATTATATATATTCTCACCTCTGCTACCGCCTATATAAACCCAACTTTGCAACCCATTTATTGCATCTTGAAAAGCTAAGTAGGTTTTAACAACAACAACAACAACAACAAAAAGCAGGAAAAAAATGGTGTTCAACTTTTCTTTCATAGATCATGTGATCAAAATGTTGGGTGGTCGTCTATTCTGGAATGTATTTGTGCGCAAGGATTTTTGCATCCCTTGCTAGCAGTCAATTGTTGTTGTTCTTGGTATATCACCAAGCTAATGGTGATTACTACAAAATAAGTATCTTGAAATATCAGATGATTTATATTTCGTTTTACATTTTTCTTTTTAAATTTTGGCAAAAGAATGTAGTTTACACATTTCCTTGCACTAATAAAAGCGTTTCTTTATCTTGACCTATACTCTCTCTCACACAGTCTTCGCGGTTTCTTTGATTTAGTTCTACACAATATATTAATGTTTGATTGCAATTCTACTGTTTTCTCTTTGCTTTTATTATTCCTTGGACACACTATTTATTTTGCTATGTTCAAAAAACTGTAGAACTCCCTTATCCCATATAGCATAAATGTAGAATCCATTGTCAAACATTCAATTCTGAGTTTTAAGAATCAAACAGATTGCCTAAGCTCGTGCCCTCAGAATTTACTTTATAGCACAGGGCTGAGACTGAGCCTAAAACCATGATCTCTTTTTTTTAACTAAATCATAAAAAATATAAAAAAATTTACCAATCCATTGACCATTTTACCACTGTTGTATACCTTTTTCTTATCAAACTTGTCTTAGTTTCTTTCCAAGGCTCATTTCACATGTCACGCCCAGGAAGGATTTTTATTATATTACGAGTCATTTACCAACCCAGCCATCAATCACTAGGCCAAGACTTTAACAAAATAATGGCTCCAGTGTTGAAAATTGGAAATATATAAGCTTCTCTTCCAAAAATCTATTAGTCTATGAATTCAGCCTGCTTGTTCAGTAAATCTTGCTTGGGGAGTGTAATTGCTTCAGATCCAAGCCTATTTTGGTTCAGTTGATCTTGACAAAAGGAAAGGAACCTGTTACAAACACAAATTAGAAACAATTCCCTTCTATTTAAATTTTATATTCTTGCTTCTACCATTCAATTTTACTTGGGTAAGTGAAGCCTGTGTTACATTTAGGCACACTCGGGTGCATCCAAGCAAGACAGCGCTTATTGCACTTAAAGAGATAATGATACAGAAGTAATCATCGGTATATTAAAAATCCCTTTGCACACATTAAATAAAACCTTAACCATTCATCATCGTCAAAACACAAAATTCCGTGAGAGAAAACAAAAATAGAACCTTGAAGGGCTTTGCTGTAACAAATTTAATCGGCAGTAGTCAAAAACTTGTGTGATGTAAGAAAGCTATTGAAAATAAGATTTAAAAATATCTTGGGCTGTTTTTTTTTTTTTTTTTTCTTTCTTCTTCTTTCTTTTTGTTGAATATGTCCTTTTCGTTTTTTCTTCGTGTAATTTGAGACATTTTTGTATGTCAGAGACTTATTTCAATTATTAAATACTATAATCAAACTACCTGCAACCAATTTCAAGAAGGCATCAATTTCTTAGGAGAAAAGATCTTCTAAGCTATTCAAGCGAGTAAACAATGGCTCCATCCATAGAAAATAATTGCACCAGCTTCCTTGAAAAGAGATTTGAGACATTCATTCCTAAGGAATTGATAGAATGCATCAACGGAGCTCTTATACTTGACAGCTTCACCATATCATATGTCATCATCATTCTTCTCAGGATTATGTATAAAATATGTGAGATGAATTGCTTTATGCTTACCACAAATCTAATAACTATTCAATGAATTTGTGCTAAAAAGATATCAGAATAATGTCTTATCAGTATTTAAGATAGATCATGATTGAACAATGGTAAAAGAATCGGATTACTGTACATTACTTCTCTAAGTCTTGAATAAATATTTTTCCTCTTCTTGAGGGTTTTCTTAATTTCTATCAATTTGCACAAGCAAACAAACCCAAAAAATTTTACAAATTATAAGGTGTATAAGATTGGACTCTTTTAATCCAAATTGGCCTTAGATACCAATGCTACTTAAACTAAACGCAATTATCAACATTAAGACTAGTAAAAAGAAGAAAAAGAGGATTAGTTGGACTATTCTTCATTGTAAATGATTATTAAAGTAATAGTACTCTTTTAATTCAAATTGACTTTAGAAACCAATACTAATTAAATGCAATTAACAACATTAATGGACTAGTAAAAAGAAGAAAAGAGGGTTAGTTGGACTAGTCTTCATTGACAACAACTAACCACCTATAATTTGTTGTAAAAATGTTGTAGATGTAGCACCTCTTAATACTTATAAGATCTTTACATTCTTCTTGTTCTCCTAATTACTTGCACAATTTTTTTAATTAGATAATAATCGAAAAAAAAAAAACAATTATTATATATATATCTTTGTCTCACACAAAATTTTTNCACAATTTTTTTAATTAGTAATAATATTTAAAAAGGAAAAAAAAAAACATATATATATATATATATATTTCCTTTGTCTCACACAAAATTTTTCTTGGGTCCGAATTGGGATTGTGACATATGTTTATTTTTGGACACATATCATCATCCAACCAGATTTAGTGCACTGGACCCAAACCTCTCCTATTTTTTCTTTCTTTCTAAAAGATGCTTTTAAATATATGAAACTTTTTCAAAAGTTGAAATTCAGTTTCTTATATAACCTTTATTCATCAAAAAATTATAAAAACTATTAACTTTTTACATTTTCATAATGACATTTCAAAGATTCTAGAAAAAACAACTGTGGGAATTAGTAAAGTAATTCTAGTATCACATAAAATGTCACAACTTTTATTACAACCATCTTACGTGTCCAACTTTGATCGATTGTCTATCACTTTCACATAGATTCATTACTTTTTTTTCACCACTCATGATCTAACATGTGTACAGTTGTATCATTTCATGTGTTTTTAAAATTCTGGATCAGCAAAAGAGAGAAATCCATGGAAAGATGCTACGTTGACTTCTTCAATACCAAACAAACGACAGGCTGGGAATGCCATAAAGATATTTTTATTATAATAGGTTATAATTTCATTTTAAGTATTTTATGTAAGGGCAAAACTTAAGTACAATACTTTATGTAGTTTCTTAGGTTCCCAAATTAAATTATTCCACATGTCCAACTTATCCAACTTAGCAAACAGAGCGTTACACCCATGTTTAATGTTGACAACAGAATAAAATTCACCAGCTTCATTAATGAGATTACCCAAGAAAAAACTGGCCACCTTAACCCAGCATTGTTGTCAACATTGGCATCCGATGAAGGAACATGTTGAACACAAACCTTAACAAAATAAACGGCCACCATAATCCACACCCACCACTCCTAAACCAAGGGCATATTTAGTAAATAATGTTTCCCACAGCCATCAATTCAAATTTGGATTGTTTGCAAACCAACGCAACACTATAAATATTAGTAGTTTTAATGCACATTTGTAGCATTCTGAAGGTAAGATTAATTTATAATAAAAAAAATCATGAAACCAAAAATAAATGCAAAAGAGTAACAGGATAGTGAAAATCAAATAATTTGTGTTGTGTACACAGATTGCATACCATAAAATGAAAGTATGCCTTAGCCCAACTCTCTCACCGTTTTTTACTCATCAATAGTGCAACATTAAGACATAGTGTGGGCAAATGCGTATGCATGTGTCTTTTAGATGATTTAAAAACACAATAGAATATGTGCATGTGTCTTTTAGATGATTTAAAAATATAGTAGAATATGACTTTACATTACGCATCAAATACTCTCTCTACTTATTTATCCAAAACAAAAACTATGCAACAAAATTACCTAAACCCAAATCATATTTAAGCCCTTAATTTTTTATTTTTTGAAAAAAAAAATAATTACCCATAGAGGTTTCAGCGGCTTAATGGTGGTGGGACTTGGGAGGCTAGTATGACGGAGACCTCTCAGATTCCTTTTTCTCTCTTTTACAAATAGTTTGTCAATCTCAAGTCTTTTATTTTGGTAATAGTGAAACGGTGTATTTTATTTAACAATCCACAACATTTTTGTATATCTCTATCTCTTTTTAGGGCCTTATCTAGTTAGTTATTACTATTAGTCTCTCTCTATCTTTCTTTTTTTTTTTTTTTCTTTTTTTTTTTTTTTTTTTTTTTTTTTTTTTTTTTAATCCAAAACGG
>NW_027069717.1:903500-955959 GCF_002906115.3 Quercus suber
GCTCCAATTGTATTGTTGCTCATACATTGCTGTTTTGTGTAAATCTCTTGTGAGATCTAGAGGAGCTTTCCTTTACACAAAGCTTAGGGTTTTCAAGTTGGAGATAATATCAATATCTTGATGATCAACTTGGTTGGTACCATTGAAGCTTAAAGAATATCAAGCGGGGGTGCTTGTAGCTGATTGAAGAATCCAAGAAAGAAGGAGTCCGTGGATTCGGAGCTTGCACGTGGTCGTGTCAGTAAGTTCTACTGGTGGGTAGCATTAGGAAGTCAAGCGGGGAGCTTGTAGTCCTTCTGTATGAACTTCGATTCTTTCGCATAGTGGATTTAGGTTTACCTTGAGGATAGCTAGGTCAAATCCTCCCCAGGTTTTTACCGTGAGGTTTCCTGGGTCATCATATCTTGTGTTCATTATTTTCCGCTGCTTTATATCTTGATATGATTATTTGATTGCTTTAACCTAGAATTGCATAATTTGACTAAGTAACAACTTGACTAATTAATCTAGGCTAACCAATCTGGTTGTGTTTTAAGGGGTTTAAAACCGTTCAGAAACAACATTGAAGATGGCATTCATAGCTTTGCTATTGAAGCCTGCTACTTCTTTTTCAGAAGTTTGCCACTCATTCACAAGAATAGTGGGCTTTTGCCATCCGTATTCAACGGAATTCCAAACCCTCTCATCAATAGATTTCAAGAATGCTTTCATCCTTACTTCCAATAAGCATAGTTATTCCCATCAAAGTGAGGAGGAACAACAAGAGAGTGTCCATGCTCCATGACAATAGGGGTCAAGGATCAGCTCAGAGATCAAAAAATCTCTAACAAGAGAGCTACCCGCTCTGATACCATTTGAACGGTTTTAGACCCCTTAAAACAACCATATTAATCTAGTTAATTAGTCAAGTGATTAACTTAGTCAATTTAAGCAATTTTACGTTATCACAAACATATAATCATATCAAAAGTATAAAGCAGCGGAAATATAAAAGACACAATGATATTATCACCTAGGAAACCACATGGTAAAAACCTGGGGAGGATTTGACCTAGCTATCTTCAAGGTAAACCTGAATTCACTATGTGAAAGAATCGAAGGTCATACAAAAGGACTTACAAGCTCCCCGCTTGACTTCCTAATGCTACCAACCAGTAGAACTTACTGACACGACCACGTGCAAGCTCCGAATCCACAGACTTCTTCTTTCTTAGATTCTCCATTCAGTTACAAGCACCCACGCTTGATATTCTTTAAACTTCAATGGTAGCAACCGAGTTGATCATCAAGATGTTGAAGTAATCTCTACCTTGAAAACCCTAAGTTTTGTGTAAAGGAAAACTCCTCTAGATCTCACAAGAGATTTACACAAAATAGCAAAGTATGAGCAACAATACAACTAGAGCAATTCTAAAAATGTGGCTAGGGTTTTTCTTTATATATCTAGGGTAAAAACAAAAAACCCAAAACGTTTAATGAGTTAGGGCTGAGCTGGAAAATTCTGCAGAAAAACATTCTGCCCGAGATTCGATCGATCGAGTCTTTCTTTCGATCGATCGAGCCAGGCTGAAATGCACCGATGCATCTGCAGTCTCTCGATTCCAACTTTACATAAAAGACCCAACTTTGAGCAAGCCTAAACAAGACTAAACAACTTGTTTTGGTCATGGTTTGCCAACAATACAAATTAGAGTTCTAAATACATAAAATCCTAAATCTTTAGAACCTAACATTAATTCTTAAAACATATCAACATTCCAATTAGAAGTCTTCACTTTCATGATCAAGACAAATCATCTTAGTTGATATATTATAATCTTCGTAGATGAAATGCCCAATTTCATCACCGACTACGAACTAAAATTCTGAGTTTACAAAGAACTTGTGATTTATATCTTCTGTGACTAAATCATATACTATGCGTCTCATGGACTACATGATAATGTCCAAATATTCATGTTACCATTAGTTTAGATAATAATAAAACAACTTGATTAATTACAACATTAAATCATACATAATATCATATATAGTATCATACAATAGGATTTAAGGGCACCAATCCTAACAATATCAGCCTTTTGTGCTAAGCGTCTATTACGGAAAGGATGCCAAGGGTACCTAGCTTATGTGGTGGACACTAGGAAAGAGGTATTGAAGTTGGATGACATCCTTATTTTCAGGGAGTTTTCTTAAAGACCTACCAGGGATACCTATAGATAGGGAGATTGAATTCTCCATTGATTTGCTCCCCAAAACTTTTCCTATATCGAAAGCACCATATCAGATAGCACCAACTGAACTTATGGAACTCATGGAATAGTTACAAGAGCTCCTTGATAAGGGATTCATCAGAACAAGCATGTCCTTGGATTGCACAAGTTTTATTTGTGAAAAAGAAGGATGAGAGTATGAGGTTGTGTATTAACTACCGTTTACAATGAGAAACAAATATCCTCTCCCTTGTATTGATAACCTATTTGATCATTTGAAAGAGGCACAAGTCTTCTCTAAGATTGACCTTCGTTTTGGGTATCACCAGTTGAAAATCAAGAGTGAAGACATACCCAAGACAGCTTTCAGGATGAGCTATGGGCACTATGAGTTCTTGGTAATGCCTTTTGGATTGACCAATGCCCCTACTGCATTCATGGACTTGATGAGTAGGGTGTTTCATGAGTACTTAGACCACTTTGTTATTGTTTTTATTGATGACATTCTAATCTTCTCCAATAGTATGGAAGAACGTGAGCAGCACTTGAGAATTGTTTTTCAAATTTTGAGGGAGAAGAAGCTATATGCAAAGTTTAAGAAGTGTGAATTTTAGCTTGACCAAGTGGTGTTTCTAGGGCATGTGATATCTAAGGTAGGGATTTCTGTGGACCCTAGTAAGGTTGAAGTTGTGGTTGATTGGGCAAGACCGACGAATGTGAGTGAGGTTATAAGCTTTATGGGCCTTGCTGGCTATTATAGGAGGTTTGTAGAGGGATTTTCCCATATTGCAGTCCCATTGACTCAACTAACTCGTAAAAATGCCAAGTTTGTTTGGATAGAAGAATGTGAAAGGAGCTTTCAAGAACTTAAGCAAATGTTGGTCATTACACCAGTAATGACCATCCCTAGCAACTTGGGAGGCTTTGTCATTTATAGTGATGCTTCAAGAAAGGGCATGGTTGTGTGTTGATGTAGCATGGTAAAGTCATAGCTTATGCTTCCCACCAATTAAAGAGTTTTGAATAAAATTATTCCATTCATGATTTGAAGTTAGCTGTAGTGGTGTTAGCATTGAAGATTTGGAGACATTACTTGTATGGTGAAAGGTGTGAGACTTATACAAATCATAAGAGCTTGAAGTACTTCTTTACTCAGAAAGAATTGAATATGAGACAGCAAAGGTGGCTTTAATTGATTAAATATTATGATTGCTCAATCAATTACCATCCAAGCAAGGCTAACGTGGTGGCTGATGCACTTAGTTGGAAGTCTTCTGGTTTCTTAACTGCCTTCTTAACTACTCAAAAGGAGATTATTGATGATTTGGAGAGGATGGGAATTGAAATTGTCATGGGTGATTCTCAAGCTTTTATGGCCAGTTTGACAATACAACCCACTTTGATTGAGAATATTAAGACTTCACAAGTTGATGATGCACAAATTTTAAGGATCATAAGAGAAGTACAAGAAGGGAAGAGGCCATAATTTAATCTGTCTAATGATGGTGTTTTAAGGTTTGGAAATAAACTTTGTGTGCCAAATGAATTTGCATTAAAGAAGGAGATTATGGAAGAAGCCCATCGTACCCCATGCTCATTGCACCCTAGTAGCACTAAAATGTATCGTGACATTTGAGAAACTTATTGGTGGAATAACATGGAGAGAGAGATATCTCAGTTTGTGGAGCAGTGCTTGACTTGTCAACATATTAACGCACTACACCAGAAACCTTCAAGATTGTTGCAACCACTTCCCATTCCCTAAAGAAAGTGGAAGTATATATGTATGGATTTTGTGACTGGTTTGCCAAAATCTCCAAAGGGACATAAGGCCATTTGGGTAATTGTGGATAGGGTGATGAAAACAGAACACTTTATTCCAGTTAAAATGAATTACTCACTTGATCAGTTACCACAGATATATATTGATGAGATCGTGAGTCTTCATGGAGTTCTAGCATCATTTATGTCTGATAAAGACCAAAGATTTACCTTAAAGTTTTGGGAAAGCCTACATAAAGTTTTGGGTACTAATCTTAGCTTTAGTATAGCCTTCCACCCACAAACAGATGGATTATCAGAAAGGACTATTCAAACTTTAGAGGATATGTTAAGGGCTTGTGTATTGGATTTCAAAGGAAGTTGGGAAAAATACTTGTCTTTAGTGGAATTTGCCTATAATAATAGTTACCACTATAGTATTGAGATGGCTCTCTATGAGGCTTTGTATGGTAAAAAATGTAGGTCCCCATTGTGTTGGGAAAAGGTTGGTGAGAGAATAAGTTCAATTTTACTCCAAGATCACAAAATTGGCTTGAACATAGAGTTTACATCAAAAACCCAAAATTGGAAAAACCCATTTTCTCAAAACCCAACAAATTGATCAATTGACCATTACACAAGAGAGATAACACATTATAATGATCAATTGAATCAATCTACCAAGCCAATTTCATCAAATTAAGTACAATTGAACAAAATCCCCAAATCGGGTAGTTTTAAGCCCTAGAAAATTCAAATTTTTCCAAATCAACAAATTGATCTAGTTAATCACCAAGGAACAATTTAATAACATCTCATAACAAAAACCCAATGATCAATTTTGAAGGAAAAGGCTTAGAACAACAAAAATCCCAATTTTCCTTAGGTTCGAAAATATCACCAAAATGCATGAATCATTAAAATAAATGAAAAATGAGGGGTCTAAAGGTCTTACTGGCCTTAGATGACAAAAACCTTTGAAGAAATTTGGGCGAAAATGACAAAAATCTTGCTTGGAATCTTAGACTGATTGAATAAAGAGAGAAAAGCTTTTGAAAGTTTTGAAATAGTGTTTGAACATGTGAGAAACAGAGGTTTTTTAAAAACTCTCTATAAGATTTTTAATTGATCAAAAATTAGATTCGATCGATCAAAAATCACTTTCAATTGATCCAACAGTGATCAAGTAGGTCAAATTCAAAACAAAATTTTAATCTCATTTTTGATTGGTCGAAAAACAAATTCAATCGATCGAAAATCTGGAAAACACAATTTTTTGAAAAACATAGCAATTTTATGCAGAAACTCCTCAAAGCATAGTATTTTGTGAACAAAATGCATGAGTATGAGATGAAATGCTCTAAAGAAAACTTGTATTGAACCCAGATTTCCCAAAAATAAGATTTTCATCAATTATCCTTAAATTCTCAAACAACAAACATGTTTTGTATAAAACTCAAGGAATTTTCAAACTTGGTTGGCCAAACCAAAATCACACACAATAACATGTACAAAGTTTAACAAAGAGTAACTTATGTAGTGTGTGCAATTAGCAAAAGCTTGAGATACATGTGAGGTGACATGTGAATAGTAATCAACCACAATTTCTACAAAATTCATCACATAAACTTGAAAGAGATTATCACCTAAAGAGTTATATCATATAATTCCCACATCTCCTAGAATAAAAGCTTGCAATCATATAAGTTTCTTGATTTGCCTCATAATGTACACACCAATTTTATTGAATCAGAAACTTATTAAAGATAGCTGGGATAATGTACACATTAATTTTATTTGATTTAACGTTATTATAGCCCAATAATGTAAACACCAATTTTAGCATTTAAATTGAAGCTACACCTTATGTTCTTTTTGTGCATGTGCTACACTTTCTCAAGCACAAAATCGTATGATATGCACTAAGGTGTTCATGATTGACTAGTAAACAGTGGTGAGATGGTTATTTATGCATTTCTCAAAAAGTTCAAGTCCGTCAATCAAAAGCATGTGACTTCAAGATCAAGATTATGTGATCAAAAACTATAAACATTTTTCCGCACATGCACTACACAGCTCAAACTAGTAAAGTGTAAGAAATAAGCTCATCACAGCTAAACAAAGTACACACACATGTTATGTAAGGCCAACCTTGATTTCAAAACCAAGAAAAATAATACAAAACACATTTTACTTCCCCCTATTTTATTTTTTATTTGAAAAAAACAAAAAACAATCCTAGAATGAAATGTATGAATGTTTATGCAATGCAAATCCTAGAAAAATAAAGAAAACAAAACAGCAAAAAACAATGGTCACAAATAGTAGAGCGATGAAGTACAAGGATCATTTTAGAAAGACTCAATTAGATTGAGCTTTTTGCATCCAAAACTTTTTAGATGCACCTCGAGCATTGGAGTTCTTATTCACATTAGAATGATGACCAACTCCAGGATTGGAATAAAGGTTTAGAGCCTTTACCAATTCACCAATAAGTACCATGGGATCTTGTGCTTGAGGCATAAGTACTTTTGGCTTATTTACTTACTTAGCAGCTTGCAACTTGAAACATTGTTGACGAATGTGCCCATACTTTCCACAAAAATGACAAACCCATGTAGGCTTATCATGCAACTTGCCATCAGGAGAGTTAGTAGCCTTAGGTTTAGACTATTGAAGATCAACCTTAATCTTCCTAGGGGGTATAACTTCTACAGATTTAGCAGCCTCACTCATAGAGGGTTTGACAACTTCACTCACAGGGGGTTCAGAAGAAGGAACAAAGTTTGTGAAATAGGGTTCAGGCACAAAGATGCTTTCCACAAAACCTAAACCAGTTTTGTCAAAGGGAGACTTTTGAACACTCCGCATGTGATCAAGTTCTAAATTCTTAACTTTATCAAGTAAGAGCATGTTTGCAGTCTTCATATTATTCAACAATTCATTAGCATCAAACAATTTCACAAGCAAATTTTTCTTTTCAAGTTCAAGAGATGCAATTTTCTTTAAGCCTAGATCAACACTCATAGCATCCTTTGTAGCAACTTTGCAAAGTTTATTATAGGCTTCTTGTAAATCTGCATCCTCAAAGAGTTCCCCATCAGAAGGGTTCTCTTCAACAGCAACACTTTCATCAACTACAGTAGTAGCAGTGAAAGCAATGAAGTTTTCATCCTCATCACTACCAGACCCATTGTCAGAACTTCGTCATCACTAAGGGTTACAGCCATAGCTTTACCCTTAGACCTTAAGAATGTTGGACATTCAGATTTCATATGACCATACCTTTGACACCCAAAGCATTGTTGACTCATAGAATTGTTAGAAGATTGACCAACTTTTTCTTTAGGTTTTTCAGCGTTGTTCACCTTAGTGGGATCATTCCTCTTAAAGTTTCTAGATTTGGCATTGTTCTTACCTCTTGCTCTTCTGTTGTTGTTCCTAAGAAAGTTTCTAAAGTTCTAGGCAAGATATTCAATCTTTGTAGCAGAGAGCTCATCATCAAATTCATTCACATTAACATCATCAACAGACTTAAGAGCCATTGATTTCGATTTGCTAGTCTTAGGCAGGTCTAACTTATAGGACTAAAGAGATCTTACAAGTTCATCAATAGGGATGGAGTCCACATCCTTGCTTTCAGTGATGGTAGTCACTTTGGGTCTAAAATCCTCAGTCAAAGATCTAAGAATCTTCATAACAATTTTAGGTTAATCATAGATTTCATCCAAATTATATGCAGAAGTAACAATATCATTAAGCTTAGCATAGAATTCATCAAAAGATTCATCATCAGACATCTTAATGCTTTCAAATTTAGTTGTTAATTGCTGCAACTAATTGTTTTTAATTACCTTTGTGCCTTCATGGACAGTTTGGAGGATATTCCAAGCAGTATAAGCAATCTTAATATTAGAAATTTTCTTAAATTCCTCCATAGAGACAGTATTAAAAATAGCATTCATAACTTTGCTATTAAAAGTGACTACTTCTTTTTGAGAAGTTTGCCACTCACTCACAGGAGTAGTGGACTTCTCCCATCCATATTCAACGAAGTTCCAGACTCTCTCATCAATAGATTTCAAGAATAATTTCATCATTACTTTCCAATAAGCATAATTATTTCCATCAAAGTGAGGTGGAATTACAAGAGAGTGTACATGTTCCATGACAATCGGGATCAAGGATCAGCTCTTAGATCAAAGGATCTATGACAATAAAGCTACCTACTTTGATACCACGTGTTTGTTTTTAGATCCTTTAAAACACAACCAAATTAATCTAGTTAATTAGCCAAGTGATTACTTAGTCAAATTAAACAAGTCTAGGTTAACACAAATATATCATTTCAATGTAAAGTGCGGAAAGTAAGATTAAAAAGATATGATGACCAAGGAAAATCAAATCGGTAAAAAACCTAGGGAGGATTTAACTTAGCTATCCTCAAGATAAACTAAATCTACTATGAAAGAATTGAAGTTTACACAATAGCGACTTAGACCATAACATCCTATTACTATCTCGAGTAGGAAATTTACTACGACGACCACGTGACGGCTTCGAGTCCACGGATTATTTCTTTCTTGGATTCTCAACAAGTACAAGTACTCCCGCTTGTGCATCTTTAAGCTCTTTGATCAGCAACTAAAACGATCATCAAGTTCTTGACATAGTCTTGATTCTTGATAACCTTAAGTATGTGTGAAGACAAACATTTCTAGATCTCACAAAAAATTCACACACACAGCATAAAGTGATAAGTGTAATTTTTACATGATTTTTATTATCCTCTTATTTATTAAAATTGTTAGTTTTCCTTTATTTCTTTTGATTTGATTTGATTTTTATTTATATTTATCTATTCATTTTTTATTTGAAGGAATGAGAAGATTCAGATTAATCTGCAAGGGCTTTATATGCAAAGTGGGGCTAAGCCTATTAAATCAAAGTCCAATTCATATTAGGATTTCAGCTTGCACATTAGTTATTATTTTTGGCATACCTTTCGGCTCAGATATCCAATTAAGATGATTCAAGTTGGGCTGGAAAGTTAACTTAAAGGGCTACAACTTTGTAGTTTACCAAAAGTCCGAATTCCGACGTTAAATGGGCCAAAATCGTCAGTTAAGTGAAGCCTAAAAATCTGGGATTTTCTCCAAACAGGAATAGGATTCCTTGACCTATTTAAAGGCTCTTTAGGAGAAAAAAGAGAAAAAAGAAGAGAAACCTGAGAGGAAAAGGAGGCGCCGCATAGAAGAATTTGCTTTTGGGAGTCTTTCAAAAAAGGAGTATCTGAGGACAAAGGCGAGAGCTTCATGTTGATCAACCAATTCAGATGAAAGACATAAGTTTTTTTTGTTTTTTTTTTTTTCAATTTTATTATGAACTAAATTTTATTTTCTAGAGGGTTGATGTAGTCTAGCAATGAATACACAATTTATTTTCTAAGTTATTTTATTTTTATTATTTCCATGATTGAGTGTTTAATTCTTATTCTTAATGCTTACTATTTTTCTTTATGAATTATTGTTTGATCAATTGAATTACAATGAAACCGAGAGGTGATTTGTTATTTTAGTTCTAGAATTAAACACCATTAGTTGAGCGAAAGTAGAGATGGTTTACCGCAATTAGTGTGATTTTTCAGAAAATTCAAAGTACGTAATGAGTTTCCAATTAATTAAATTCACATAGAGATATGGAATTGTTATTTGAAGATATTTTTGATATTATTTGAGAGAAAATATTGAATACTTAAGGAATTTTTAATCATCAACGAGAGATTATTAGAATTTAATAATTAGGAAGAATAAATAGTGTGGGATTTGTTAGGTGAAATCAACTACTTTAGATCCATTCTTATCATATTTTTACACCGGTAGAGTTTTATACTTTGTTAATTCTTTTTATTCATAGATTTATTTTTATTAAATAGTTTAATTTAATTTAGATAGTAGAACATTTCATTTGTTTTCGAATTTCCAAATAGTAATTTATTTATTGAATTTTGGTATTCAATAATATAGTTAATCCTTGTGGGTTCGACATTCGTTTTCTAAAAACACTTTACTACTTGTTACGATTCTGTGCACTTGCAGATTATTTTACGCGAACATAAAGAATAATCTCAAAACATGGCTAGGGTTTTTCCTTTTATACCTTAGGCAAAACATAAAACCCTACACGTTAAACGGGCTTGGGCTAAGTTGGAAAATTTTGTAGAAAAATAATCTGCACAACTTTCGATTGATCGAGTCTAATTTTCGATAGATCGTGTCAGGCAAATTTACACAGTAAATTCTGTAGAACACTCGATTCCAACTTTACATATAAATACACTTTGAACAAGTCTAAATAAGACTAAAATGTTTTGATCATGGTTTGCCAACATTACAAATTGAACTTCTAATACATTAGTTCCTAATTCCTTAGAACCTAACAACTTGCATAAATTTATAGTTAACACCATAATCACAACCACATATGCCAAAGACATTTCAAAATGCAAGGAAATCCTTTTTCTAAAATTACCCAATCTCCCATATAAATCAAAAACTCAAATGATTTCTCAGAAAACCCAACTCACATGGTTGCCAAATAACAAAATCCATTTCATAACTCATATAGGCAATTTGTCAAACACTTGGTAAGCAAAAGACACATGCTCATTTTACTTGCACAAATTTTTAGTTAACACCACAATTACAACAACATATGCCAAAGGCATTTCAAAATGCAAGGAAACCCTTTTTCTAAAATTAATCCAATCTCTCATATAAATCAAAATCCCAAATGATTTCTCAAGAAACTCAACTCACATGATTGCCAAACAACAATATCCATTTTATAACTCATATAGGCAATTTGTCAAACACTTGGTAAGCAAAAGACACATGTTCATATTACTTGCACAAATTTATATTTGACACCACAATCACAACGACATATGCCAAAGACATTTCAAAATGTAAGGAAACCCTTTTTCTAAAATTAACCCAATCTCCCATATAAATCAAAACCCAAATGATTTCTCAAGAAATCCAACTCACATAGTTGCCAAAAACCAAAATCCATTTCGTAACTCATATAGGCAATTTGTTAAACACTTGATAAACAAAAGACACATGCTCATATTAATTGCAAAAATTTATATTTAATACCACAATCACAACCACATATGCCAAAGACATTTCAAGATGCAAGGAAACCATTTTTCTAAAATTAATCCAATCTCCCATATTAATCCAAACTCACATAGTTGCCAAACAACAAAATCCATTTCATTCCATTAAATTAAAAACCTCCAATAAGATTTTAAGTGTACCAACAAACACAACAAACTATTTCTAAAACAAAACCCACAACATAAAGAGCAATCCTAACAGTATAGGATAAAAACCCAAAGATATTAGAAGGTGGTTCATGGAGATTTTACCTTAGATTCATGTTAGGAGAAGTCAAACCATGGATAAGAGTTGGATGACTGAAAATCTAGTAGAAGCTAACCAAGAAATCAAGAGGGAGGAGAGATTTGGTAGAGGAAGAGAGAGATAGAGGGATGTGTGTGTTTGTGTTTGCGTTAGGGAGTGAGTGATAATGAGAGAGGGAGGGTTGCAAAATTTTTAAGTGAGTGAGTTGGAGAAATGAAATTTTATGTGGAAAAGGAAAATTTTTTTTGCTGACATTTAGTCCATTTTAGCTGTACTCTTTAGTGATGAAATTTATTTCATCGCTGTTTCTAACTTTTTGTTATGAATTATGATTTTATTGCTAAAGCTGTCAGTTTATATGCATTTGACTTTTGGCGACAATTTAGTTTCATCACTATTGGTTACCTTTGGCGATGAAATAAGTTTCTCTGCTAATAATGTTCAAAGCAACATCTATAGCAATAAAATATTTCGTCACTAAAAATCTCAACTTTTAGTGATGAAATATTTTGTCACTATAGATTAATTAAATTCGTGCCTAGCTTTTCCTTCTTGGCGCCCCTGTTTCAAATCAACTATAGCAACGAAAATTACTGTTTGTTGCTAAATATTATAATTTTTTTCATTATTAGTGACGAAATTTATATTTCGTTGCAAAATCTGTAATTTTTGCGACGAAAAAAAATTTCCTCACTAAGTTTTATCGCTAAAATTACATTTTGTTGTTGTGCCATAATATTAAAGGGAGAGACGAGGGAAAAAAAAAAGATTAATTGCATGTTAAAGTAGCTAAACATTATTAGAACCTGTGCAAGCACACACCACCACACATTTTCTTTCCAACCGAAATGTATAGGCGTTGAATACACCTGTCTCCCTTTATCTATAAAACCTACTCAACCACTTTTGTAATTATGTAGCAAGGGGGCAGATAAATGGAATATTCTCGATACTCATTTTATTCATGAAAATATTTGGAAAAAAAAAATAGTGCAAATAGTAGAAGTAATAGGGGTCTCACCTGGTCTAGGCTATTTTTTTTTGTTTTTCCTTTTTTTTTTTTTTTTTTTTTTGGGCTGAATACCTGGTCTAGGCTTAGTCATGAGAAAATTTAATGATTTTATGGTGTCCAGTTTCACCCCCATACGTGTCATGATTTGGACCTATATTTCACAATATCTTAGAACCATTATTTATTGTAGCATTTTGCTTCCAATATCCTTGGTCCACACTACTATATATTACATGATCGATCATACATATCACAACCAAAAATAACACACCATGGGAACCATATACCAAGGACCCCCGTCTCTTCTCCAAGATCTCAAGGTCACTGTTCACAAATCGTCTCTAGTTTTTCCATCCCAAGAAACTGAGAAAAGAACCTTGTTCTTATCCAACATAGATCAAGTTCTCAATTTTGACGTTGAAACTGTTCATTTCTTTTCATGCCACAAAGATTTCTCTCCTAAAATTGTAGCTGACACGCTCAAGAACACACTAGCAAAAATACTAGTCCCCTATGATTTCTTTGCTGGAAGATTGAAGCTAAATTCTGAAACATCTCGTCTTGAGATTGACTGCAATGCTGCTGGAGCTGGCTTTGTGGTAGCTTCTAGTGAGTATACATTGGATGAGATTGGAGATTTGGTTTATCCCAATCCGGCTTTTGCTCAACTGGTTTGTAAGACTTCCAATTTCTTGAAACCAGATGATCAGCCACTATGCATTTTTCAGGTACAAATCCAATGCCATATAGCTTTCAAATAATTTCTATTTCTTCTTTTTAAATCAACTCTGAAGGTGGTAAATAAAGATTGAAATTCTTCTATTTTGGTTCAAATTAAATATTATAAATCTAAAAACATATTCAATGTTATATTATTTAAAATTTTAAATAATGTATCATTTTGTATATTGTTAGATAAAAAAAAAAAAAAAAAAAAAAAAACCAGACTAACGACTACTCTTAAAATATTAGTTAACGATCTATTTAAAAAATAGTTTTCACACAACTATTTTTATCTTCACTTACTACTGCCTCGTGATGGCTTTCCCGCCATTAATTGAAGGAGACATAAAGACATTTATGACCTACCAATTTTCCACCTCAATTATTAGATCTGCCATCTTGATAAGATCTCATGTTCTGTAATACTCTAATTACTATTTGTGGACAGGTGATAGTTGGCTACTTTTTATTTCCTATATGCCTTAAAGATGAATTTGTAATGAACTTATAATTAATAAGTTGGTTGGGGAGTCAACCTACCATTCCGATCAAATAGACCTGCAGTGAGAAGAAAAAGAGATAACAAAAATTCCAACCCCACGTAAAAAACAATATTAAGTAAATAAATTACAATTTTGCCGCTATTATTCACATGACAGACTATGAGTAGTTGAAAAAAAGTGATAAATAAATGTAAAAATAATAAATAACCTGTTATAGTCTGTCACTTAGAAAACTTGTAGCAAAAATTATAACTTTATAATAGAATTATTACTGCATAATTATGGTTTCTAACTTCTCATATCTAGCCTTCACACGTGCTATTTTTTTTTTTTTTTTTTTTTGGATCTAACTACTCAAGCTTTGATTTTATAGATTGTTGTTTCTGATCTCTCTTTCCTTTCAGGCTTCCAGCCACAATACTTCATGCTTGCTTATGTATAATTTTACATTAAATCAATATTTATGTTGGTCTAATCATTATATTTGATAATTTTTACATATTTATCGTATATGCATGTGAAATTTCATGTCATCAAACATAATTTATTGTAATATCAATATTCTCATGTACTTAATATATTTTATTTTATTTTAAAAGAAACTAAAATTTTGAACAATTTATAAATGAAACTATTGTTGATCTCCATCATTTTGATTTGACAACTATTACGTATAAAGAAAAAGCATATAATATTATAATAATATAATATAAAAATGTCAAAATTACTTATTAACGATAGATGAAAAATAAGTTTATAAGATTTATATAATAAAGATTACAATATTAGTATTTTAATAGAAAAGAAAAGAAAAAAAAATCCTAAACATATTTCGTTCCTAAATCAAATAATAGTAATTAAAATGAACTAGCTTCATAATTCTACTTCATTTGTTACAGTTGACGTCATTTAAGTGTGGTGGCTTTGCAATGGGCCTCTCTATAAACCATACAACATTGGATGGCCTAAGCTTCAAACTCTTTTTGGACAATCTGGCTGCCCTAGGTCATAACAAACCCCTGGCTGTCACTCTCAGCCATGACCGTCACCTCCTGGCCTCACGATCACCGCCACATGTGACATTCCCACACCCTGAGCTGGTCCAGCTCAAGATCCCCACAGGCCAAGACTCAAACCCTCCTGTCTTTGTAGCCACCCAAGAAGACCTTGCCTTCAATATTTTCCGGTTGACCTCGGACAACATCAACAGCCTTAAGGAAAAGGCCAAAGCTGCCAGTGGGGTCCACCCAAATGCGCGTATCACGGGCTTTAACGTTGTGACGGCTCATATATGGCAGTGCAAGGCATTATCATGTGATACACGATACGATCTAAGATGTATAGCAAATCAACATTTCAAATATATAGACTTAAAATATAAATTAAGACCACACATTATCTAATGTACAAATGATTAATTATTGATATAGGAAAAAAAATTTCAGCTTATTATTCTTTTTTTTTTTTTTTCTTTTTTGACATAAAAAGTCATGTCTGCATATATATATATATATATATATATAAAATACGCCATATCTAGTCATTTACAATGCTTTCATCCACACGACAACATAGTCCTCTTCAACAACTTTCAACTTTAAAGACCAGCTACATATTAGAGTACCAAACACACTTATGCATCACACATATCAAAGAGACTAAGCGACAGAGTTTTTTCAAGCCAAGAACTTCTGAAAGAGGCTTTGAAATTTTTCCATTTCATTGCCAGGGAGAGCTACCAAAACATTAACCCCACTATTGCTTCCACCACCTTCTTTGAGATCTGGGAACAACAAAATGATGTCCTTCCTATGATACACCACTGGACAACTGTACCTTGGCCTCCCCCATGGATATTCTACTTCATCAAATCCTAATCTCCACCAAGAAGAAACCAAGAACTCCCCATGTGGAAATCCTTTGTACAACTCGCCCCAGTCTATCACAGACCTTGCATACTCATCTGTCATTCTTCTTGCACCTTCAGAAACCATCTCCACCAGCCTTGCAAATGGCCCTTCATTCAATTCCTTGCATGTGGCTGTTGCATACGCGGTGAGGACCGCGTTTCCGGCATAAGATGGTGGCAATGGGGGGTTCAATCTTGATCTTATGTCAACAGCGTAAAGGATGGTGGACATTCTATCCATGTTGATCCCTGTATCACATGATAATGCCTTGCACTGNAAAAAAAAAAAAGTAAAAACGCGTTTTCATCAAAACGCTAAACCCAAACGGCCACTTAGTGCCTGGCGCATTGCATCTAGAGCTGCGTTGGGATGACCCGCTACTCCTCTTCTCAAGGATCTCTAATTATTGTGGGTACATGTCGGGGTTGATTGGGTAAATTTGGGCCCTTATGCTATTTTATAAACACAGATACAAATAGATGTATAGCAAATCAACATTTCAAATATATAGACTTAAAATATAAATTAAGACCACACATTATCTAATGTACCAAATGATTAATTATTGATATAGGAAAAAAAATTTCAGCTTATTATTCTTTTTTTTTTTTTTTCTTTTTTGACATAAAAAGTCATGTCTGCATATATTTTTTTTTTTTTTTCTTTCAGCCGCAAAGGCTGACTTTTCCACTATGAACAGTGCATTCGTGCACTGTTCACGGACCCACAAATATCACTTTTTAACAACTTTTTCATTAAAAATGGGTCCCACGATATTATTTACACATTTAAAAATTATTTTGCTACAGTGTTTTCAGTTTCAGCAACAATAAGCTCAATCCAAACAGACCCTAAGTTGAATCTCAAGTTCCCTTTTTCTGAAGAAATTGAAAGAAGGGTCCCACACCATTTCATCCAGCCCGCTTTTGTTGTCTACAACGGCAAAACAGACCAGTGGAGCACATAAGTCACTTTAGTCAATTGATGGCCTTATATTCTAGAAATTATGGTGGTTTAACGGGTTGGAGAAGGGCTCTATCCACAACTTCAAGAAGCTGATTCAAGCATTCGAGGCTAGGTTCATAGTGTGTAGCTGAGTTCTGTATCCCATTGATGCCCTATTGTCAATGTCTATTGGGGAAAGGGAGACCTTGCATGCCTATTTTGACTAGTACTGGGAGTTGTATAACAAGATCGGTGGAAATAACAAAGAAATAGCAGTAAACATGTTTAAACTGGGGCTTCCTTTGGAGTCTAAATTGAGAGGATTTTTAACCAAGCAACTCCGTGTAGACACCGTATTTTGTACCCTTTACGACTCGAGCCCCTATTACCCAATGATGTTAGAATTTTAAAACCCAAGGTTGGTTTAAGGCTCGCTCAGATAAAAATTGACTTGAAGAAAGCATCTGTGGAAAATATAAATTATTTTTAGAAGAATAAAACTATTTTTGGAAAATAAAGACCAAAAAAACCCTAAGGCTTGAGTACACATACACACATATTTGCACGCACGCTCAAGCTCTACGTGCGCATGCTTCATGCATGCATATGCATACATGCTAAGATTCCAGAAACTATGAAATGAAAGGTTTTATGCATTAAAACTTGGTTTGGAACAAATACCATATCGTCTATGAGCTGCCCCAAATCCCTATTTTTCAACTATATAAAGCCATAAATGATACATTTTTAAGGAGGACAAATTCTAGTGGTAAAACACATAAGATTCATTAGAAAATAGTGAATTAAAGAGGGAGTTTTTCACAAAACATCCTCAAGTAAAATTTTGTTTGATTGAGGTCCTTTTAGGTCTTAATCTTTGAGTTCTAAGTTAACTAACTCATCTTTGATTTGGTTGTGAATAGATTGACTGAGGGGAATGGTCAAAATCAAGCTCTAGAGAGTTCTAATGTTAAGGTAAAGTTTTTAATTTTGGCTCTTTGCTTTCCTTTGATTTTCCTTGTTCATAGATGTTTTTATTTGAGTTTATGTGTTCTAATATGTTTGCTTAAGCAAAGGTTTCCTTTGTGTTTATTTCTGAGCATGTTAGGTTGTTAGTTTCTTTGTTTTCATGTTTCTGTTCTATAGTTTTTAAGTTAGGGTTCTTAGGACGTGTATGCGTGCGCATGCTACTTGCATGCGTATGCATACTCGTAGTTTGCGTATGCATACAGATGGGCTGCGTACGCATGCCCTATGTATGCGAATGCATACTCTTGCCCAAAGATCTTAACACCTTTTGTTTGTTTTTCCTTGGTTTTATCTACATGTTTAGCCTCTATTTAACCTAGTTTTCACATCTGTATACATTTATTTAACCTGTTTTGTCTCACTTTGCTTTGTTTCGTGCCTTTATGTTTATTAGGGTTTTGATTTACTTGGATACCAAGAACATGCATATGAACATGAATATGCATTGATGCATAGGTGTTGTGATGTGATGAGGTAAGTGAGGTAAGTCATGTACTCACATGAACATGCATTGGTTAGAGTATGAGCTTGATATGTCTAAATAACACAAACAGCTTGGCTGAATACCATGCCTATGGTGTTTAGATGCTTTAACATATTTTGTTGATTCTGCCACGTGGAGTTTCTACCCTTGGGGATGTTTGTTTAAATTCCATGATAGATGAATGTTAGGCTTGGAATGATTGATTGCATGTTGTGTGCCTTAGATGCATGCTAGAGTGTGTGTGAGTTAGAATAACATATTGAACCCGCCTTTAATGAGATTAAGACTTGGAACACAATAAGAGGAAGCGAACCCATGGCTCGAGTAGGGTTGGGTGCTTAACACCTTCCCATCCCCATACCTAAACTTCGAACACATATTCTAGTAAAAGATCAGTCATTCCACGAAGGGCGCTATATTTATGATTCCTAGACCTAATCAAGGTGGCGACTCCATTTCTCTACCATGGTCCACCCTAGGCCAAGGTGTACTCCCCCAAACCGCAAAGATGACACCACGTATTTGCGAGTGCTTATGCCTACAATGGCAAATCTACTAGGAATAGAGAGTTTGATTCCAATGTGTTCCATTTATTAATCTTAATTGAGGCTTTGTTAATATTTTTTACACACACTTTCACTTGGGTTCTTTGTCCTTTGCCATGGTTCGTGATGAGTGGGAAGGTGGAGGCTCCATTAGGGCCAAAATCTTCCGAAATTCATCCCACTGACTCACAATCCGTGTAATTGCCTATAATGGGTTTTGAGTACGTTAACGGTTTGCCACCAATCCATTACGGTCCATTTGGGCCTAAGGTTAGAATCATGGCCCACTTAGTTATGAGTGACCTATTGATCTATCCCTTTAGCTTTAAGGAGCTTACCCACACTTAGAGAGATACTAGATCCTATCAAAAGAGGACAACATTTAGATCTCTTGTTTGTTCAACCATATGCATTGAACAAGGGATTGCACATGGCTGTCAACTACATTATGAAGCGAGCTATGTAATTGATCCTTCCTAAGAATCTTTGAACTTGTTTCTTGGTTTTTGGCACAGGCGTGTCCTCTTTGGCTAACTATGAAGCCGAGCAATTTCCCTAAACTAACTTCAAAGATGCACTGGTTAGGGTTAAGCCTCAACCTGTACTTGACGAGGCACTTGAATAGCTTTCTCAAATCTATCAAATGATCTCTAGGAGTGCGTGACTTGGCCATCATATAATCCACATAGACTTCGATCTCCTTATACATCATATCATGGAATAAGGTTACCATGGCTTGTTGGTAGGTTGCCCCAGCATTCTTCAAGTCAAATGGCATGATGTTGGAGGTATAGGTTCCCCAATGAGTGGTGAATGATGTCTTAGCTTTGTCCTCTTCAACCATCTTGATCTGATTATAACCCAAGAATGCATCCATAAAGGAGAAGAACATGTTGGTCGCGGTGTTATCAATCAAGGTAATGATATGTGGCAGGGAAAATTTATCCTTCGGGCTGGCTTAATTCAAATCCCTATAATTGACATACATATGTATTTTCCCATCTTTCTTTGGCACGAGAACAATGTTGGCAACCCAATTAAAGTAGGCTATGGCTGTAAGAAAACTAGCTTTTCAACTGCTTCTACTTCTTCTTTTATTTTCAGGATAATCTCTGATTTCATCCTTTGGAGAGCTTGCCACACTGGGGGCATTTGAAATTAACTAGAATCCTGTGTACATCGATTTCAGTATCCAGTCCTGGCATATCTTGATAAGACCAAGCAAAGATTTCCTTAAATTCCCTCAATAGAGCTACGAGCTCGTCTTTCATGTCTTTTGGAAAGTTTACCCTGATCTTGACAAGTTCTTTTTTCTTGCCTTTGTTGACTAGATTTATCACCTCTGTCTCTTCTATATTGGTCTTAGACTAGTCACTCTCTTTGTTCAAAGCTTCTAAGATGTCTTGAGGTAAGTTCAGGACCTCTTCCATTCCTTTAACATCATAATCCAACTCTATTGTCTCATTCACATCATCTACACCCTCGTCATGGTAAAGGGATGATGTACCCATTTGGGACTCAAAACAGATACTATAGAGTGGAACATATACAAAGAAACATAAGATAATTTGTACACACATATTCATAGGAAAGAAAATAAAGAGAGATGCAAGAATTTCCTAAATAATATAGTGAATATTTCATTAATGGATTATGGGTAGTGGGAAAATAAAGTTCATGCCTGATAACGATAAAAGGGAAATTCTCTTCTTCTTTTTTTTGTTTTTTTGTTTTTTTGTTTTTTTTTTTTTTTTGTTTTTGTTGTTGTTTTTGGGAAAACAAATTGGGGAAATGAATAGGGAATACAAATAAAGCAGGAAATGACATAAGCATGCAAAACAAACTAGATATGCTATTCCAACCTCTCAGGTGATTGGGAGGCCCAATCACTCGATGATGGAATACTCCTTACTCAGCCAGTGCAACCACAAAGCAAGGCTCGATTGTCCAAAGGCTTGCTATCTCACCTGGCATCCTTAGTCGGATAGTAGAAGTTGGATTATCTTTGTTAGATATGATAGCGTTCATGGAGAACTCTTGGGATAGAACTAAATAATGCAAGCTAGATCAGGCTCCTTATCTTCCAACTCCTTGAAAGGATCTGGAAAAGTGGTCCTGATATGGGGAATTGGCATTCCTAAAGTTGTGCATTTCCTCTTCTTGCCTCTGGAAGCTTGAAAGAGTTCTTCATGAGTGGGTTCGTACCCCAAATTGAATCTTCCTTTATTATTTGAGAGTTTAACGAGAGCAAGGCTCCCATGTCCTACAACTCCAAGGCCTTGGCCTAGTTGGTATCCAAACTTAAGCATTTCCTTAGTGGCCATTAGAACTACTACGGGCCAGCTAGACTTAAACTCTAAAGCATCGTGAATCATGGAAACTAACTCAAAGCTATGGAAAGACACTTCTCGAAAAGCATTGGCATTGATGTAGGGGATCGATGTCTCCTGGAAGATAGTTATGGGCTCTTTAGCTATAAACGTAATTGCACTATAGACACCACATTTTGTACCCCTTATGACACGGGCCCCCATTCCCCAATGATGCTGAGTTCCAAGACCTAAGGTTGGTTTAAGGTCCAATCAAAAATTAAATTGACTTGAGAAGTGTTAAAATGAAAAATATAACTTTTAATGAGCAAGTAAATCAATTTTTGAAAAATAAGGCCAAAGGAAACCTTCGTTATGCACACGCAAGAATCACCCTGCGCACACAGCTTTCTGCATGCGTGCTTAAGCCTGATCCTGTGCACGCATAGCAATTTCCAAAAAACTATACAAGGAAAGTTTTTTGCATTTATGTTAAGGTCTGGAACGAATCCCACATTGTCTGGGGATCATTTGGAACCCCTTTCTTTGCATTATAACTAGCCTTACATGGTATATTTTCAACACACACAGAAATCTCATAGGAAAACACTATGATTCACAAGAAATAGTGAATCAAAAAGGTCAAGTGTGTCAGGACATATGTGGAACATGTTAAGAACATATGTCATATATAATTGGCTAATCCTTTGACAAAATGCACTTTACTTGTATTTGGGTAAATTTAGGACATGTTTAATACTTCAAGGAACAAGAGTTCAAGTCCAAGTATTATAGTCATGTAAATTTGTCCAAGAATCAAGTGAAGAAGTGTTGTTCATTAAAGCTCGACAAATGTATCTATCGAGATTTAATATTTGAAGCTCGACAAATTGATCGACAGTTGTATCTATCGAGAATTATGAAATTTAGATTTTCATATCTGATTTTGTGCATATCCATGTGTATTTGTGTAGGATTTATTTTCTCACAACCCTAGACATATATAAGGATTATTTAAAAGGCCTTCAAAGATGATGCAACTAGACTCAAAGTGATTATTCACTTAAATTATGAACAGAGACAATTTGCCCTAGTTCATCTTTCTCTCAAAGAAATTGTTGTGTTTGTGCACTAAGGGTTTTGTAACCAAGGAGCTTCTTAACCTTCATCATGTAGATGAGCTAAAGAACTTTGTAGCCAACATCCTTCTCAAGTTGGTGTGTTAGTCATGTACTTCGATCCATGCATCGATTGATTAGTCACGTACTAAGAGTCGTGCATTGAAAGGAGAGATTGTCACTACATTACAAGACCAATTGGGTATTGGGGTAAGGGTTCAACTGTAGGTTGGTATAAGGTACTGGGATTCCTTTACTTGTAACTACTTGTTTTGATAATAGTGGATTCTCAGGAGTGGTGACCTTAAATTCACTCGATGGAGTTTTGCCTCGATGGTTTTCCCCATTCATAAACAAATCACCCGTGTCAAATTTAATTTTCGATACATTTAGTTATTTGGTGATTTGTTTGTACTACCACGCTTATTGCATGTAATTCAATCTAATTAATTTCACCTGGCTAACTAATTTGATTAAGTTACCAAAGAGGTCAATACATTCTTGGCCTATCAAGTGGTATTAAAGTGGGTACACTCTGATTGGGGTTAATTTTTGATGTATGATCCATTGACCTATGTTTATCATGGATAGAGGACAATCTTTAATTATCCCTCCTTTATTTGATGGCACTGACTATGCATACTGGAAAGTACGCATGAAAGCTTTCTTATAGTCTTTAGATGAGAAGGTGTGGCAAGGTGTGGAGATTGGTTGGACTAAGCCAAAGGAGGTGTCGGCCGATTGGGATGATGCTAAGATTGAAGCAGCAAACTTCAACAGCAGAGCATTGAATGCCTAATTCAATGAAGTCACCAATGAGGAGTTCAAGAAGAAATCCTCAACTGAAACTGCTAAGGAAGCATGGACTATCCTCTAAACAACCTATGAAGGGACTAAGGCTGTCAAGGATTCAAAGCTTTAAAGGCTTACTATGAGCTTTGAAGAGATTAATATGGAGGATGATGAATCGTTTGATGAGTTCTATGCCAAACTGAAGGACATAGTGGACTCTACCTTTAATCTTAGGAAAACCATTCTTGAACCCAAGATTGTAAGAGATGTGCTCAGATCTCTATCGGAGAGATTTCATGCCAAAATCACCACCATTGAGGAATCAAAGGACATTCAACAAATTCCTTTAACAGAATTGGTTGGGAACTTGCAAACCTATGAATTGGGTTTGACTAGGATAGGGAAATTAAGCATGAGTAAGAGCATGGCTTTGAAGGCCAAAATTAGTGATATTGATGAGTCTTCGGATGATGAAGATTCTAAGATGAAATCCTATATCACGAGACAATTCAAAAAGTTCATGAAGAATGCCAATGCAAAGGGATTTGATAAAGACCATAAGCTGTCTAGCTCATCTTAGTTTAAGAATGCTGATAGAGGAAAGAAGGATGCTAAGGAATGCAGTCAATACACTATTCCCTCTGGACCAAAATGCTTCGAATATCAAGGTTTTGGATACATGAAACAAGAATATTCAACTTATCTTAAGACTATTGGAAAAAGCGAGGCCCTTGTTGCTACCTTCAGTGACATCGAGCTTGAGGATAATTCAGATGACAATGATGACGATGGAATCTTGAATGCCTTCACTACTACAGTTAATCCTACTGATGGGGTTTCGGAAACAGTAGATGATGAAGAGAAATCTAAGTTTGAGAAAATGGATGACCAAGATGATATCCATACAATAATGAAAACTTGTACAAGGCTTCTAAGAAGCATGAGAAATTATATAAGCTAGCCACCAAGAAGCTGAGTGATGTGAAACTTGATCAAGAAGAGCTCTTCACAAAGTTTGATGAAACTAATCAGACAATTGGAGCACTGTGGTTTAAGAACAATTTCTTGGCTGAAAAGACCAAGAAGCTGAAAGCGAAGTGTATGATGAGATGCTTAGCTTTCAAAAATCTGCTTCTGATAGAACCGGTTTAGGGTATGATTTCTCTTCTCCTAATATTGCTTTTTTTTAGTACTTCTGTGTTTGTTTCACCTGCTAATAATGTTGATTCTAAGAACAATGATGTTAAAATTATTTTAGCTAGTGAGAACATAAACAAGAGTAAATCTATCTTAGGAGGACCTCCTAAACTTGAAAAGAAAAAGACTAAAAACCTTAGGGCTAAGAAGGGCAATAAACAAAAGTCTAAATAGAAGAAGTAGCATTTCTATCGTCACTGTGGAGCTACTAATTGCTACAAGTGGTTAGTCACTCAACAAAGCAATAGTATGATTTCATTTGGAAACTAGAATTAGTTTCCATCCTCTTTTGCTCCTCTTGGAGATCTTCTTATGGCCCTCATGTTCCTTTCAAACTTGAATGGTTTCAATTCTTCCCCCTCACCACCGGATCAAAGGTTCACTCAACAAAAAAGTTCTTCCAAGATGTGGAAGGAAAAAGGCTTAAAGTGAGAGTCACTTTTTCTCTCTTTCCCTTTCTTTTTGTTTATGCATTACTTGTGTGTTTTTCTTTCTTATTTTTGAGTCAGTCTAGTTTTATGCTATGCTTTTTTTAACATGTTTTTGTTTGTTTGTTTTCAGTATTGTTTTATTTTGTTTTTCATAAAAAAAAAATGAAAAATTAGAAAAATACTAAAACATTATGTGCTTTTTGTACATTGGTACTTGTGTACCTTAGATGGCCATTGAAACAAAGTTTTCTAAACTTTGTATCTTTTTTAGCCTAGATGAGCATTTCAATGCACAAATAAGCAAGTGGGCTTTATGGCTCATGTTTGTGATGAGTATGATTAAGTAATGTCTTGTACTTAACACTCATATCACTCTTTTTGATGGAAAGGACTAAAAAATCCTTAGAGAAAGGCATAAATAACCACCTCACCACTAAAGCCTGCCAATCATATAAAACATCTATGTGCTTCAGCATAGCAAAATTATGATGTTTAAGCTTAACATAATTGGGAATTTCTTCTCTCTCTTATATGCCCATGTATGATATGCTCAAAAGAAAAAATATGTAAAGAAAAACAAAACCAAAAAGAATCAAAATGCATTTAATTATGATTGTAATCGTGTTTCTAGAAGATGTGGGAGTTATAGGTTGTATCTCAAAGGTGATAGTCCCCATCAAGTAGTTATGATTGTGTGTGAGTTAAATTGATTTTCTCATGTCTCAAATCATCATAACATGAGATATTTATGCAATCTTGCGATGTTTTTCACACACAACAAGCAAAATTCTTTTCTACTTTTGATACACGTGTAGCTACAATGTGATTTGGCCATCACAAGGAATACATGTGTTAATGTATGCTCACTAAACTGTCTTGACTCGTTTTTGAAATATAAAATTGGTTAGACTTGTTTAGTGTGTGTATGTGTTTTGGATCTTTAATGCTTTGTATTTTTCTTGTTGAGAGATGTTTTTGAGAGCTTAATATGTTGATTGGATCTTTGGCTGAGTAGCTTGCTTGATTGCATTCATTTTTGTGTTTTGCTTCTTTTTAAAAAAGTGTTTTTATCTAGCTCGACATCTTCTCAATGGATCTCGACAAATAGTTATCTATTAAGTCCCTTGGACTTCTTTTCTCAATAGATCTTATTACATCTTCGATCCATTGAAGCTTTTTGGAATTTTTCTTGATAGCTTTTCAACAGATTCTCGATCCATCAAGAAAGTTTCTATCTAGCCGATAGATTCTTGATAGAAGCTTAATCCATCAAGGTATTTTGTCGTCAACAGATTCTCGACAGCACCTTGAAAAATTCATCTGTTAAGAAATAGTGCTTGACAGAATCTTCATAGATCTTCAATGCATCGAGATACGTTTTCCTTAAATAGGTCCAACGCAAAATCAGATTCATTTCTCTTCGATTTATCTCAATAGAAAACTTCTTTTTTCTCCCCCAAACACTCTTCTTTATCAAAGCATCAAACCATCTTAGATTTTGACCTAGCGTGATCCTTTCTTCACTGGTATGATCTCTAATCTCTCATTCTTCATGCATTTCATGGATTTAGACCTAGGCTTTGGGTTTTTGTGGAATTTTTGGGGTTTTTGAAAACTAATGAGAATTTTTTGAAATTTTTGGGTTTGGTTTTGCTTAAATGATGTTATATGCTCATGCATTGCATTACAGTTGCCTTCTCACAATGTTTCATGCATTATATATGTGTGTTTTATATGTTGGAACCTTGTGTGCTAGTAGATTGGATTAGGCTGAGCTCATGATGCATTTTTCTTTGCATGTCATATGATTATGCATTGTTCATGCATACATACCTTTTCATTTCCTTTATGGTACAATCTATTGATGGTGCTTTTTGCTTGTGTGTGTGTGTCTCTCTCTCTCTCGGATAGTCTGTGCATGGCACCCAAGCAAAAAACTACTCTGTCCCAGAACCCTCTTCATTCTAAGGCACCATCTTTTGATTCCACTCCTTTACATGTCTGATTCCGCGATGAGAAAATCCATCAGGACTTCTTGGAGAACTTCTCCAAACGTGACATTCATTCGGAATGCCATGTTACCTTATCAAACTTTTCCGATACTACTATACCAACTAACATATACAAGCGGGATTAGGAATCTCTTTATGAGATACCCATGAGTTGTCCCTCCGTGATCATACAAGAGTTTTACTCCAATATGCACGGTCTTGATTATTCCATACCTCGTTTCATTACTTCCTTTCGAGATACTTGTATAGTAGTTATTCTGGAACTTATCTCTGATGTACTACATGTTCTGAGGGATTTGCATCCTAATTACCTCGGATGTTCACATCTGAGGACTGTGTCCAAGGATAAACTACTGTCTCTTTTTTATGAGACACCTTCATCTTGGGGTGACTGTTAAAACACCCCTTGCTCAGGCTTTGCAAAAGGTCCGAGGTTCCTGAATATGGTGATGACATTTGTTCTACATCTCTTGTCTCACTATAATTCTATTATTGAGCCATGTGCTTGCTTTTCGCTGTCCCTCATTAAGGTCCTTACTATTAAGTTTCCCTCTCCTTTCATACTCTCCCTCGTAGATGTCTATAAGGTTACGACAACCCGTGATAAGCTTATCTTTCCTTCTACTATCACGAGGATCATTCGCCACTCCTCTGTCTCTTATCTCGAGTCTCCCTACTTCATCATAACGGATGCCATTAGCACGGTATCCATTAGATGGAGCAAGGCCCAACTTTGATCGAAGTGGTTGGATTGAGACGATAACTCCTTTAGCCTCTTCCAGTACATCCACATTTGCTCCCTCTTCTTCGAGTGGTGGTGTGATACTAGCGACCATCATGGTGCATCTTGAGCGCATAAAATGCTCGCCTTGACACTCTTAGTGATGAGTGGTGTTAGGTGAACACCTATGTTAGTCGTATCACACGATGACAGGCTCGCATGGGTGGCTTTGCCGCATCTCCATCTCCCTCTCCATCTCCACAGGCTTCCAAGGACAAGGACTATGTCGATGGCTCTAGTGATGATAAGGAAGATGATGAGGATGAGAATGAGGATGCTAGCTCTTCCAGTGATGAAGAAATGATTGCTTCTCAGTGACTTGTCCTTTGTCATTCGTGACTGAAAGTTCAAAAAGGGTATAAAACACCTTTGAACGTTTAGACCCTAAATTACAAAAATACCAATTCAAGCTTTATATCAAACAATTAATGTGCGGAATATGATAACAAGCTTATAACAGAATTGATAGAACAATCTAAGCCAAATATAAACACATCCACAGCAGTAAATATAAGGCAAAGGTAAAGGAAAAGAAGATGCAAGCACACGGACAACATACGATGTGTTATCGAAGAGGAAACCGAAGTCCTCGGCGTAAAACCTCTCCGCCGCCCTCCAAGCGGTCAAATAATCCACTAAAGAATGTAGTTGGGATACATGAACAGCAGAAGACCCTCCAAGCCTAATCTACCCAAGTACCTAAGCCCTCCAAGCTTCTTACTCCAACGAGGTTACGCCGAACCTATTTCTTCTCTAGCTTCCCGGATTCCGCTACTTGACTATAGCATCAACCAATGTATATTGGTTCCTTCCCAAACTGCTTCCCTAAGCACCAAATAAACCTTCTCACAAACGTGGGTGTGGTGAGACAAGGGTTTGGTAAATGACCTCTCAAGGGTATGACAATGGAGAGGAAGAGAGTAGAGGAATTTGTAGTCTCTTTAGATGAAGATTGGGGATGAATCAATCTTGTATTTCTCTAGGGTTTTCTCTCACAAAATTCTCTCTGGAAGCTTTCTCAATATGATGGGTATAAGGGAGTATATATAGTAGGGTGAGAAGGGAATGCAAAACATCAGTTTTTGCCAAATAGGGCAAGTTGGCGACTTGATCTCGCGGCTTGTCCAAGTCGCGAAATCAAGTCGCGACATAACGGCCTGGCCAGACTGGAACTTTTGTCCTGTAGCATGATAGCTGGCGCGACCCTTCAGCTTCCCAGTGTGCCTCTCACGTGACTGCCTTTCGCGGCTTGCTAGTCGCGAACCACCCGCGAGTCCTAGTCGCGAGACTCTGTTTTTCTTGCACACTCTTGAGCTTTTCTTCACATCTTCTCACACACTACCCTTACAATTTTCCCACCTAAATATAGGGTTACTAAGTGCTAAATTACAAGCAAATTGGTTACGGAATAAAGCCAATTAGATGGTTGATTAAATTCAACCTTACAATCTCCCCCTTTGACTATTCTGTGACAAAACCCTACAACAAACTCTAGACTTAAACGTGAGTTAGGAACAGTTGGAAAACTCACTCACACCTAACTCTAGATTCTGAAAAGCTCTTGAACATATAAATAAGTAACTCCTAAAACACAACAACATAGCAATATCATTGTACGCAGAAAACTTAATATGCATATGGAGCAAAATAAGCATGATCAAGCAAAAATGAACATAGGCATAAAAGTAATAATTCATGGCAAGATCAACACTAGTAGTCACTTAAGCAAAAATGATTACTACGTTCATTCACACAAGGAATGAACATTCGGACATGCAAAAATGATAAACTCAATTGAAGAGAATCATTTGCAAGTCCAACACTCAACCAATGCATACAAACATATATGCATCTAGGAATAATCCTACAAGGGCACAAGAGTGTTGTACTTAGGGTAATGCAAAGCATTAACAAGTACCAAAACACAAAGCACAAAGGCTGCATATGCAAAGTTTTTGCAAATACATGGCACAAACCATACAAGCCTACAAACATGCAAAAGTGCTAGAAACAACCCTCAAAGCTTACAAAAGCAATAATGGGTACAAAAGTGTTCAACACTAGAACATGATGCAAAGCATAGATACTAAAAGTAACACAAAGCATCGGGAAAACAAGCATAAAGTAAATCAAGGTTTTCTCAAAAACAATGTCTTCTCCCCCTTGGTATATGCATCTCCCATATGGCTTTCTCCCCCTACGAATGTGCACAGGGTAGAATTTCTCCCCCTAAGAGTGTGCATATGAGTCACATAGAAATGACGAAACACACCGGTATACTCTCTGGAATATTCTCCCCCTTTTTGTCACGAATAGACAAATGAATCAAGAGGAAGGAGGGAAAGAAGAAAATATGAAGATGATGCATGAGGGGTGCAAGATGAATGAGAAAATGAAACTCAAACATTAGACAAAAACATTTTAAAACAATGCTACAAAGCATAAAGAACATGACATGTTAAGAATAATGGAACATGATGTGGACCTAGGCATGACATAGACATAAGAACATGTTAAATGTGTTAGAAGGTCTAAAAAGACTTAACAAGCATGAGTGAATGCAAAAACATGTCAGGTGTTCAAGTGTGTGCAGCAAAGGTGCAACTAGTGTGCATCTAGTGTGCATGTGAGATGCATGACCAATGCATGAGCAAGGTACTTAAGAGGCAAAGTGTACAAAACACACCACCAATGATCAAAACATGATAAACATGAATAATTATGGTGATCCCCAAAATTTGGTACTCATCGGAGTCCAAAACAATGAGAAAATGCCATTTGGGCATTTTATCAAACACTTGAAGTGCACACACTACACATGTATGATAAACAATGCAAGAACATATGAAAATCTTGCCTAAATACATGATATTTTTGCCACAAGGGGCCACCATCCAAAGCAAAATATCATTTAAAACAAAGCCCAATCAAAAAGATTGACAAAAATTAAGTTTTCCAACTCCCATTTGAGAAAATCGCAACTATGAACATAAAACCCCCAAAAACGTAATCTAAGGATCAAAATCAATGAAATGAGTTAAAGATTACCTTAGAGATGTTTATGGAATGAAAAACACTTGAATTTAGTTGGGTTTTGATGTAGAAACATTAAAACATGGGTTTGGGAGAAGATGGGAGGCGTTTAAAACAACTGACCCACGAAATGCCCTTTAAAAAGCTGATCTGAAAATTTTCGCAGGTATCTCGCTACTTAGAATCCCGCGAAAATTTCGCTGGTATCTCGCAGGTAAGCCTTACTCGCGAAACAGCCGCGAAACAGTCGCGAAACTCTCTGTCCAAAGCTGAAAAACTTGCGAATAGGACCCTTTCACTTGTGACTGAACTTAAACATGAAATAAGTCACGAAAACACCCAGAAAACATGTTTTTTCACTCAAAAACACTTTAAAAACTTTGAAAAACATGGGTGATACAAATTACTTCCAAAAGCAAACAAAAAGAACAAAAATTCTTTTTGGTATGAACCACATATGGTTGAGCACACACACATCACATTTGAACATGTACAATCACACAAATGAAATAGACATTCATTGAACAAAAGTCTTGTGTGTTGTGTGTGAGGATCAAGTGTGGAATAGTCCTTAGACTAGAGTGAAGCTTCAATGATCAATTCAATCGATTCATACACAGCTGATACGAAATCAAGTGGACTATCTCCATTATAGAAATGAGTATATATGACCTCCCACACATTGAATACACAACTTAGAAGCTTTTCATTTGGCTTCTGCATAAAGCATAACAATTGATTCATTTTTGAACAAAACATCTCATTTTGAGAACGGTGCTTGAAATTTTTGATATTTCAACATTTAGACTTAGCCTTTGGCTTTTTGAGCACCATACAATTTACATTAAAAGAGTTGCTTTCCCTTTTTCCTAGTCAAATACTAGTATGTGCGACAGGGTTTTGCAGCTCAATATCTCTTTTCATTTGGAGATTTACATTTAGTGAGCTCTTTTGCAAAAACATAAAAATAAAGTAGGAAGAGATATAGACACAAGTCTATGCAAGTATCAAGACCATCAAGACTATTGGCCAATCATTCATGACAAGCTTGAAGATCTATTTATAACAATCACACATAATTTTCAAGATTTCTTCCACAAAGATAAATGTGCATACAGAACAAGCTAAGCTCGTAAATGCACTACGCCATTAGTACGAAGGTACTAGGCCAAACTCACATGTGAAATGTGCTCAAACATATACGATCAATCTTTTTGAATTTTTCACTTTTTATGTGGTTTTGGATTTTTTACACACACGAAATAAAGACATAAAAAAAAGATCAAAACAAAAGCAATGCATACAAATAAATGCAAAATGTACAAATGCATGAAGATATGACATTCAATGCATGAAAGGTCCTACAAAGATCGAAAGAATTAGATCAAGGACCAAAAGAGCAAAAGCTCAACCATAAGAACCCTTCCTCATCCAAACGGAATGATTGCTTGGAATGAGTGTCTCAAGAGAAGTGAGATGAGGGTTGGGATAATGAGAACCGGAGATGCACATAGTCAAGGAGTTAAGAGCATTAAACACGTTCTTTAACAACATGCTATTTTCACTCAAATCCGGTTTATCATGCAAAGTACAACTTCCAAGAGGCTCAAGTTTCTCTTTTCTTTTAATTCTTTTAAGAGCATGAAACTTAGAGCAATGAGGTCTTAGATGACCAAAGGTACCACAATGGTGACAAACAATGTGTTTAGGTCCATTAGGCTTTTTGGGAATGGATCTAGCAACTTGGGTTTGTTCTCTCTTCAACTTAGAACATTGAGGCCTTATATGACCAATCACACCGCAATGGTGGCAAGTTGGAACAAACTTAGATCCACTCAATTCCCTAGGATTGGACCTAACCAAAGGCTTAGGCTTAAGAGCCTTTCTCTCCACTTTTTGATTTCTTTTATGTGGAGGAATGTCACCGATTTGTCCTTTGAGGCAAAACACACATTAGGCACAAAATCGGGTACCACAACATGATTGCAACATACATTTTCATCATTTTTAACATTAGGTTCAGCAATCAAACACTTGGCATGATCTTAAGAGATTCATTTTCAGATTTAAGATCATCAACAAGTTTGTTAGACAAAACAAGTTTAGCATCAAGTCCATATTCAAACACTCAAACTCTTTCAGCTTTTCAAGAGAATTTTCAGCAAGTTTCTTATATTTTTCAACCAATTTGATGGATTCATTGAGCTTAGCAATCAAATCATCCTTTTCACAAAATAACTTGCTTAAACTCTTTTGAAACTTCTTAGCATTTTTCTTGAAGAGTTTGGTGCTAGGAATATCAACAACACCCAAGGATTCATGTAACATGGCATCACAATCATGAGGATAAACACTCATAGAGCATTTTCACAAACACATGGCATGTTACAATCAACAACATCCATACAAGCATGTAAAGCATTATCCATGGCAAAACACACAAGGGGTCAAGGATCACACTTAGGTAATGAAACCAAAACAAGTGTACCTGCTCTGATACTCAATTGAAAGCTCGAAAATGTGTGAAAACACAAGAGCTATTTAGACCCCAATTAAAATTACGCTCGATAGATTTTACACAACTTTAATACAAAGTGCGGAATAGTGTAAAAGCGAGCGGATGAACAAATAAGCTACTCTAATCCATAAACTAAGCAACACAGCAGTATAATGGAATTAAACAAGAGTAGGGAAGAAGGATGCAAACACAGAAAACACCAAAACGTGTTCGCGAAGAGGAAACCGAAGAACTCGGCGAAAAACCTCTCCGCCGCCCTCCAAGCGGAAATCGATCCACTAGACAATCAGTTGGGATACATGGGTTAGCAAGAGACCCTCCAAGCCTAATCTACCCGATGTACCTAAGCCCTCCAAGCTCCTACTCCAACAAGGCTTCTCAGAACCGTGTCTTGTCTTAGTTCTCCAGATCCCACAACAAGCTCCATGTTGCATCTGCCATCCTTGGCTTCTTCCAATGCTTCCCAGCAACTCCAAAGCACTCTCTACACTCTGAATAGGTGTGGGTTGTGTTTGGGTACAAATCTCCTCTCAAGGTATGATAATGGGAGAGGGATGGAGAAGAGGCTACAATGATTTCTCACTAAGGAGGAGTAGCTCTCTCTCAAAAGAGAGTGTGTGTGTTGTAGAAAACCTATCTAGAGTTTTTCTCTCTGAAATAGCCTGTATTACATTTGTGGGTAATGAGGGTATATATAGTATAGGTGAAGGGTAAGAAAGTCACTTTTAAAAAAACTTCCAGGCAGAATGTTTCGCGACTGTCTCGCGGGAAGGCCTTACCCGCGAGACACTCGCAAAAACGACAGCCAGACACGACTCTTCAGCTTCCAGTCATGTACTTCTCACATGGCTCTTTCGCGGGTTAGCTTCCAGCGACACACCCGCGAGATCCACTGATCTTCAATAAAGCTTGAGTCTTCACCAACTTGATACTAAACCCAATACAATTAAATCCCACAAGATACAAGGAAATGAATTAAAGTAATTACAACACATTTTGTCATGGAATAAAGCCAATATAAAATATAGTTGTAAATCACAACTTTACAGTGACAAAAAAAGGAGAGCAGTTTTGGGTATGAGAGTAGTCATGTATTTAAGGGGAGAGTTAGCATAAGACATTTTTGTTAGGGGGAGTGTTCTTTTTGTTTATGAGGGATGTAGTGAGGATTTATGTATCTTTTCTTTTCTTTCTTTTTACATACATTACCTTTTTGTACATTGGTCTTGTGACCACTTAGTGATAGCAAACATTGTATTTATCTTTTATATATATATATATATATATTTGATAAGTGAATCTTGTTTTTCTTTAGAGTTTCTCTCTCAAAATTATCTCTGAAAGCTCTCTACATTTCGTGGGTATAAGGGGGTATTTATACTAGAGTGAGAATGGAATACAAAGAGTCAATTTTTCCAAAATAGAGTGGACTGGCGACTTGACTGAGTCACAAGTTCAGGTCGTGAACTAATTGAATGGCCAGTTTGGACTTTTTGTCTTGTAGTGCTCCAACTGGTGTGACTATTCAGCTCCTCTGCATGCTCCACACATGTGCCACTTTTGGTGACTTGCGAGCCGCGAGATCCAGTTGCGAGCCACTTGTTGAGTGCACAAACTTGAGTTTTTCTTCACACTCTCTCACACACTACCCTTACATGATTCCCACCTAAATACAGGGTTTCTAAATGCTAAAATACAAGCAAATTTGGCACGGAATAAAGCCTACAAGATGGTTGATTAAATTCAACCTTACAGTATGTTAGTCACGTACTTGGATCTGTGCATTGATTGGATAGTCATGTACTGGAAGCTATACATTGAAAGGAGAGATTGTCACTACATTACAAGTCCAACTGGGTATTGGGGTAAGGGTTTAGCTATAGATTGGTATAAGGTACTGGGATTCCTTTACTTGTAACCACTTGTTTTGATAATAGTGGATTCACGGGAGTGGTGACATTAAATTCACTCGGTGGGGTTTTGCCTCGGTGGGTTTCTCCATTCGTAAACAAATCACCCGTGTCAAATTTAATGTCAACTACATTTAGTTATTTGGTGATTTGTTTATGCGACCATGTTTATTGCATGTAATTGAATCTAATTAATTTCACTTAGCTAATTAATTTTATTAAGTTACCAAAGGGGTCAATACATTCTTGGCCTATCAAAGTTAATTTTCTTTCTATTAGGGCATTTTTTGGCCTTGATCTTTGAGTTTAATATTACTAGTCACTTTCTTATTGGTTTGTTAATAGATTTGACCAAGGGGAACGGTCAAAATTCAAGCTTGAAGAGCTTTTCTTTGAGGTATTAGTTCAAACTTTTCTTTTTTCATTTCTTTTCTTTTTTGTCTTTAATTCCTTTTCTTTTCTTTGTTAGTTTGTTATAACATGCTTTAATATGTTTATCTAGTCTAAGTTTACGTTTTTGTATGTTTAAAATGCATGTTAGGGTGTTAGATTTAGTGTTTTAGGCTTAGTTATGTGTTTTAGGCTTAGTTATGCATAATGCCATAGGTGCTAAGTTGCTGCAAGGTAAGTCATGAATTTGTAATATACATGCATTTGTGACATGATATTGTTTAGGTTTGAGGTTGTGTTTGTGATCTTGATGCCTTTGGATGATAACATTATGTGCTTGCTATATCCTTGCTTCGATTTGATGATACATGTGCTACCTTGATAGAGACGATATGTTATGCCATGACTAGATGAATGCTAGGATGGTGTGATGAGATGTATGTTTGGGCATGATGTAATATGATTTGTGATGAAGCATGTTTAGATGTATAATGATTAGGGCTTGTGATATGATGAAGTGCGCTAGATGAATGATAGGGGATGCCATGATTAGATGTATGGTAGGATTTGTTTGCAACCATGATAGGTGTATGGTTAGGGATGTTTGAGGCCATGGTGATTGCTAGATGTATGTTAGTGTGTGTGTGAGTTAGATACAAGTATTGAGTGTGCCTTTAATAAGGTTAAGACACAAGACACAATGTTGGGAAACCAACACTAGGGTTAGGCGGTTTTGGGTGCCTAACACCTTCCCAAGACTGTACCTTAACTCCGAACCCATATCTCTAATAGTAAGATCAAAATGTCCATGCTTTTGCTATATATGGTTCCTAGGCCATTGCAAAAACTAGGTGGTGACTCCATTTTTCATTTTGTCCACATGCTTTTACTGTATGGAACCAAGTCCTCCTTAAAAGTGTATTGCATTGAAAGACCACTTTAATCTCTTGGTAGTTAACCATGAAGGATCTCGGGCTAATCAAAATCATTAGCTTGATTTCAGCTTGCACTTTGCGGTGCATGCCGTTAATGGCTCTAATGATCATAGTGCTAGGATTAATAAGAGACATATCCACTTTGAGGCACTTAAGGAGTGGCCATCGAGCAAACATTGAGGGTTGATCCATTGTCGATTAAAACCTTTGTGACAATCATGTCTTCACACTTGACTACGATATGCATGGCCAAGGTATAATCTCTACTTTTTGGAGGCAACTCATCATCTGAAAAGGAGACTTGGTTATTGGCCAACACCAATGATACCATACCCTAAAAGGAGGAGTCTATAATATCGATCGGAACATGTGTTTCCTTCAACACCTTCAATACAGCTTCACGATGGACCTCGGAAGATAACAACAAGGCTAAAATAGAAATCTGAGCTGAAGATTTGTTCAACTGCTGAATCACGCTATAATCAGCCTTTGGGATGGTTTTCAAGAATTCCTCAGCTTCTTCAGTGGTGACCCTATTCTTGACTTGCTTAGCTGTGCTCTTGCCAATCTCTTTCATTCTCTTTTCTAGTTCCTTAAGAGTATAACATTGACCACTTCTAGTGATTTTGGCTAGGCTTGAAGAGATATTAGAGAAAACCTCTTCCTCTCTAGTTTGGGTGGAGATCGAAGTCATATCATACTTCCATAGGACACGATGGCTATCCATGTAAGGGAAGGGCTTCGGCATGTGGATGACCACACCTTCTTGAGTTTGCAGATTTGGCGCTAAGGAGAACATCTTTGGACTGATGATGACTGGGCTAGGCAAAGCAGCTTCTAAAGCTTTTGGGCCAGGAGCCCCAAAGATTCCTTGGATAGACCTTGGCAGAATTAGAGGATTAAAACCTCGAATGGAGGGGGCAACAAGGGTTTCCTTCTGGATAAATCCTGTAGATGGCTTTGCAACTGTAGACAATGCTAAGACTAAAGGAGTGAAACCTTTAATGGCTGGTATAGTTTGTCCTTTCTTTGGAGCTGGGGCCCCTGAATCCATAGGTGATTCTATGATCTCTTTGATAACAACCAAAGTCAGAGGAGTTGGCATCCCTATCCCTAGAGGAACCTTATAGAGGCGCTCTTGCAAGTATTTGTCCCAGTTTTTCCTTGATCCTATTGACATAACACTATGGCTAGTTCTTGCTTGTGTACTTGGAAGGCATAAGTTGGCTATCATGCAATCACTCCTTTGCACAACTTCTCTTTCGACCTAGAGGATACCACGGTTGGCTAGACTCTGAACTTGTGCCCTGAGCACCCTACAATCAAGTAGGGCATGTTGGTCCCCATTGTGATAGAATGAGTAGACTTCCCAATCAAAACCTAGAGCTCCTATGTTCTCTTAAGCAATGTGATTCTTTTGGGTTAAAGAGCCCATAGAATGGCTTTCCAAGGGAATAAAGGGGATGAGAAATCCATAACCCTTTCTTCAATTGTGAAAATAGGATTCACATTCCTTTCCTAATGAGGAGGTAAGGGATTAATAATAACATTTGGCTCAGTCATGTTGTCGAACTGTATTAGCTTGTTGTCAATAAGGTCTTGGATTTGGTGCCTAAGCTGTGTACACTCTTCTAAGGTATGCCCTTCGGCCCCAAAATGGTGTTCACATTTATTGGATAGGTCAAAATTAGGTAGAGGAGGACCATTTCTATGTCTCGTGAATACTAGAGTCACTAGCTTCTTCTCCAATAGATAAGCATAAAGCTTTGCCATGGGCATGGGTAACGGAGAGAATTTATGTGGCTTCGCCTTGGGATATTGGGGTTGATCGGGCCTTCCCATCTGATTGAATACTTGTTAATGTGCCTAAGCTAGCTAAACCTGTTACTGATAAGGCTAGGCAGTTGGGGTTGTATAAGCAAAAGAAACACCCTTTGGCCCTTTAGGATGATTTTCTGGTAGAACAAAGGATGATTGTCTCCATAGGGTGCCATCTTCCTACAGAACATGTGCAGATGGGCCCAGGGATCTCTAGTGCTGTCATACTTGACGAACTTGGGTGCCTTGAACTTGGAAGGCATAATGACCTGAGGGAAATTGGTTAGGCTATCTAGATCAACACTTCCTTAGGCACTGGAGCCTTCTATGATACAGATTTTCTTAGTCGGGGTCTCCAGTTGACTATTGACCTGACCACAACCAGACTCTAAGGTTTTATCCTTAGAAGGATCTACTTCTTAGTTATTCCCTTGTGGATTGAATGGCAGCGTGGTGTGTCCCTGATTCGGATCTAGCGATGGCCAGTTTTCATTTTTAGAATGGGGTATAGAGCTCTCTAGAGTGGGAACAGATGATTCTCACTGCCTTCCTACAACTAGCTGTTGCATCATACGCATCATTTTTGCCATCTGCTCTTTCAGGATAGCGATCTTATGAGTTTTTTCCTTTATAGAGGAAGGACCACCAGTAGACATTCTTTAGCACGAGACCTAGTGATGATAAGATCACGGTGTGGTGGTAACTTAGATTGTTTCCTTTGAGCTATCTTTTCCCTTTAGGATACTGGAAAGGAAAAGAATGGGATAGGAGAGAAATGGGGTACATATGAAACTTTGATAATGGGGAAAGACAAAATGAACAGGAAGTTAGTTTAGGTTCTTGTCTATGTAAAATGCACTTATCATTTTTGAAATATTGGCTTGGATCCTTGATTAGGTATTTATCATGGTGAGTTTCTATAGAAATGCAGAATTAATGCACAAGCTTGGCAAGTAACCAGAACTTTCATATCATGCTTGAAATTGCAAGATGGACCATTCTCCTTTGATTACATGGAAAAGTAATGCCTTTCCAAAATTTGGTTTTTTAAAATGCCCCCAAATCATGGGCTATAGACCATGGCTCCAGTAGCGGGCCTTTTACGATACCAGGAAATTCAAATTTACAAAGAAGAGGCTTCATTCTGAATGGTCCTGCCTTTTGGAGAAGATCTTGAACTTTGGGCAATGTCCTCCTTGGCACGGAGTTTTGGCAACTTGCCACAAATTTTATCTGTACACATTTACATGACATGGCCATTAGTGTAAGCATGCATGCTCATATAGGGTTGGAAACCCTTAGGGACCAGATATGATCTAATGTGCAAGCAACAAGGTTGCTTTTCCCTAGGAGTTAATCATAGATGTTGTGTAAACAGGATGGATAGAACTTGGAGTAGAGCATGACTCTTTGATGCAAGCAAAAAGGCCAAACTTGTAAATGAAAACTGGACATTTTCACCTTGACCCATATTGAAAACAATCCTATAACGTATATCCTCTACCTAGGCTAGGATGTTCACTCGAATTTGCCTTTTCCTAGTTCTCACGGTTTTGATGTAGTCTAGGCCAACTATGTGAGACACAGCTTAACTAGTAAGTTGGTCCTATTCTTAGAGAGGACCTCGATCATCTAATCTATCCCTTCATAGAAATTATGGGATAGAGTGGATTAAGGGGGTCTTTTCAGCATAATCTTGTCCACCCATGGACCCAAGAAAAGCCTACAATTTTGCATCTAGTAACTATCAAAGGTATACGCATCTAGCATTACCCCTCAACGCTGAGCATAGATTCGACTCAATATGGGGGGTGACATCATGCATTTTGAAATAAAATGGGAAAGACTTTCCAAGCATAAAAGATATAAGCACAGATAAAGGTGTAGGAGAAATTAAATCTTACTACCCTAGGTTCGCACATGTAAAGGAAAGCGGTAGCATGCTTTAGGAAAGTAGGAAAGCTTCACACATATGAAAATACCTCATAGCCATTTTTTGGAAAACCATTTGAAAAGCTTTTTTGGAAAATATTTTGAGTTTTGAAAAGAATTTACTAGGATATAGTAAAAGCAGTTTTCAAAAGGAAACCCTCGAATGCTAATGCCAATTTCAATGTTTTTGAAAGCCAATGTCCAAAGATTATGGTTTTATCAAAAACTCTAAAGGCTAAACTCTCTAAGTGTCCCAAGTGAAGTTGCCAGTCTGTTGACGCCTCACGGATGCTCGACCACCCATTGCTGCGATGCTCGCACACCTTCTCTCTATGTGTGACTGTTATATGGAGTGTGTCGTACCTTGGGAGTGTGACTGGAATCTGAGTCGATTTTAAGGATATTACCAAGGGTAAGTGAGGTTGCCACCAATCATTGGGTTTTTTCTAAGGTGGGAATACGGCAATGGGGATGCCCCATTTTTATGGTGAAAATCTGGCAGAGTTTCGTGTTTGGTGCGCTATGGCACACCGATAAGGTTTTGCGTCTATGTATATGGCGCACATCAACATGCTTATACTATGATGGGTCGAAGCCCATCAAAGCATCAAGCATGTTGATGCATGTCGCATACACGAGGAAACCAATGTCACTTGCTGACAGGGGCGGAGGGAGGGGGGGCACCTGCCCCCCCTGAACTTTCAAATGTTTTGACACCCCCCCCCCTATTTTGCCCCCCCCCCCCCCTCTACACAAAAGACAAAAAAAAAAAAAAAATCCAATTAAGTGAATTCACGTTACCTTTCCAGCTTTCCTAGTAGTAGTAGACTTCTACTCCTAGTACAATTCTACATATAAAATTAATGGATCCCACTTAGTAAACTTGATGGACTAGACAAAGCTGCCTGTAGAATTTTTTTTATGTGTCAAGTTTCTTTCTTGGATAGCCAACTTGAGACATACATCCATGACATGCAGTCTACTAAAGAGTTTTCAGCAGTTAAAGGAATTGGATAGCTAGCTGAAAATATGGTAGAAATGAAAAAGAATGTTTCATATCAATTGGTTTACTTATTAGTGACTTTGGCATTGATCTTACCAGTTGCAATAGCTACTGTTGAAAGAGCTTTTTCAGCAATGAACATAATTAAAAATCGATTACGCAATCGAATAGGAGATCAGTAGATGAATGATTGATTAGTCACATATATTGAGAAAGATATATTCAAGACTATTGAGTGTGAAGAAATCATGTAGCGGTTTCAAAATATGAAAAATCGTCAAGGGCAACTGAGTAAAATAAGCTAGATGTGAAAAAATAAATTAAAGTTTACATTTTATATTAGATTCTGTATGACAATTACATTATCATATAGTTGTTTACTTATTTTGTTATTACTATCGATTAATTTTTTTAGATTAATTTTTTACTTCCAATCTTATCTTTTAATCTTGCCCCCCCTAACCTAAATTCCTGGCTCCGCCACTGCTTGGTGACATGGATCAAGACAATCACACTGCGATGATCGTGCACACAATATAGCATGAATATGCACCTATAACAATCTCCTTGAGCACATACCCAAACTACAAGGTCAAGAGCACTTATGATCAGTGAGGGCCACTCACGTAACCACAAGAGTCCATCATACAAAGTGCATGATCACCCACACACACGCAAGTAATAAATATATATATATATATATATATATATTTATTTATTTATTTATTTATGCACATACATCATGCACAATGCTACCACGAAGGACAGGAAAGTAAAATAGATTGCCAACATTCCAAGGATATGGCCTAGCAAGGTACAAGAAATTTAAAATAGACATTGCAACACCCAGGGAACGCAGCTCAAGCAAAGAGTAGGAAAAGTATATGGGTATAGGTAAAGAGGTATCCCTAATACATTCTCTAGAGAAGAGACTTAGAGAGGGAGATAGAAAGACATAGCCACTAGGGAAGGCTAGGCCTTTATTCTACTGAACATAGTGAAAATCTTTAAGTTTAGGTGATGGTCACCCATGATTGCACCAAATTCTTCAAGAGTGGGGCATAATTCCACATCATTGTTGAGTAGGAATCCAAAACTCAGTGGCTGCACTCAGAAGAGGCTCATTCACTTTGATTTGATGAAATAAAGGAATACAAGAAAGTCCAAGAGGAATAAGGGCATCTTTGAAGTTAAGATTAAGCTTGCTAATCCACGCTGAGACCTCTAAAAGAGTGAATTTTGCCATTGGGGACCTTACAGAATATTTCATAGGCTTAAAATATGTTTTATAAGGGTTTAGAAGCCTCTCACAACTGTTTTCCATGCATCAAAGAGGAAAAGGAAGTGAAAAGGCTAAGATAACAAAATGCATACATATCCAAAGTTCCCATGAGTTGTAAAATAAGTAAATTTCCTAAAATAAAAGCAAGAAATGTAAAGATGTCCTTAAAATACAACCCAATGTCTCAAATGAAATCTAAAGTATAAAAGATAATGCTAAAAAGAAAGGAAAAATAAAAAGCTAGAGAAAGTACGTCTATGTGTGTGTGTTTATGTTTCTCTGTCTGCTGGATCATCATCGGTAATGCCTCTTCCTTAGCCGATAGCAAGGAGTCGTCGCAAGGTCATCACTATCATCATCATCATCATCATCATCTTCAAGGTGGGAATACCCTCCAGGCCCGTAGATTTGCCATTATACTTAATCACTCCTAACTTGAGATTCCCAGCTAGCTAAATAAGCTCCTCGTGCTTTGCCACAGTGGGCTGAACTTGAAAATAAGATAGTATTTAGACAAGTCTAAGGAATGAGATAAACAAATGCAAATTAAAAGAAAGAAAGAAAGAACAAAATAAAGAGAACTCACTACTCGTGTGCCTTAAGGGAAAGTATAACCCATGACATTCAGTTACGTCCCACAAGACGCTCATGAGCAAAGCCATTAGAAATATAGGTGTAGACCGACTATAGGTGTAGACCGACTAAGGCAAGTGAGAAGGGTTAACAGGGCCACCCACGGCAGGTGATGTCAAATGTCAGGTAATAAATGGCTCAAATTTGATAGTCAGCATACCTCGCACGAGGAATGCCAGCTGTCCTGATCGATGGTTAGGATCTTGGGATGCTTCAGTTACTGAGACCCATATGTTAAGGTGGATACAGGCAGTTATCAATCTCTCTGCCTGTGCATTTAATACCCCCAACCCTATAAATAAGGGCTGACCTCTCAAAGAAACTTTTTCTTTACATTCTCTTAAGCCTTTAACTTCCTTCAGATCCGAGAGTCCTTCCTCTCAAGAATAGACCCCTTTGCCAAGAAGGCAACTCCCCAGTAAGTTCCTTCAAACCCCTTTTGTTTGTCTAAGATGGGTTTCCGTCACTTAGTAAATACTGAGGCTACTGTAGTAGCCTTTATGCTTTAGTTCAATATTCCTCAGGATGTAGATATAGAGTATTGTCCCAAGGGAAATATTGAAGATGAAGATTACTGTGGGTGATTTTTGTTCCCTTAGTGGCAGTCCTTGAAGGTTGGGTTAGGTTCCCCTTAGATCCCTTTCTCCTTAAGACCTTTAGCTTTTTTGGGATTTGCCCTGACCAGGGTCTTCCTAATTTTTATAAGGTAGTAAGCCAAGTTAGCCGACTTAACAGGTTGTAAAACTTAAACCTCACCCACCATGACATCAAATTTTTATACAGTTATTGTGATAGTCTCGAGAACAGTTATTACCTTAAGGTCTGAGACCCCCAATTTAGGTTGATATCCTGTCCCTTGGATTCCAATAGAAATTCCCAAAGGGAATTTATAAAAGTGAATGGGAACTAGCTTACCAATGAGCTCACCTTGTGTCATAGGTCAGTATTCCCCAAAAACTTGTTCAGCTTACTTATCCTTTGCCCTTTTCTTTTATATCCACCCGAATGCCTACTGCTGCGGGTGGATATAAGAGGCCAAGGACTTCTAGCAGCCCTAGGAATCAAATTGAGTCTCTAACCCAACAGTAAACTCCTCCTGTTGTCCTAGGTGTTGATATCGTATTTTTTCAGCTTCGATTTGCATGCCAAACCCCAAAAAATCCAAAAATCTTATTTTCTCTCCATGGGGCAGCAACCTGTTCAGACACTGAAACACCAAAAGTGCCTTTTTTAGCTAAAATAACCAAAATTCCCAGCACCAACCTAGGGTTGACCGAAGGTCAAACGAGGTCAAAGCCCTCACAATATGGGGTCCCAACAAGAGGTAATGACCTCCAACAAATGCCAATCTAGTGTGGTGTGAAAAAGAGCAGTAGCATCTCCAAGAAGTCACCGGATGAATGCCCGGTCACCATAAGAAAAGGAGCTCCACTGCCTTCTAAGCTTCTTCTCATAGTAAGACTCCTTCTCAAGCTCGACCAAAGTTTCGTAGGAGTGAGCACCAAGAGCATCCATAAATAGATCCTATTAAATCTGATGATCTAATGAGAATCTATGAAAAAATGAAAAACAGTGTTTTTCTACACGTTTTGAGTGAAGAAAAGGGTAAGAGAAGACCCCAGAAATTGCAAATCATAATGAGCTAGGGCGGGGTTGAACTCAGCCATTTATGCTAAAAAATCGAGGCAGCTGGCCGACCATAGGGACACATGCTAGGGCTTTTCAGCTCCCCAGGCATAAGCCCAACTATATTCTGACCACTACCCCCCTATTTGGGATGTTTTTGACTGCCTTGGAGCAAAGATTCCTTTAATTTAGCACCCGCCGTAGTGCACGATTGGCTCATCAATGAATCGGACTGTCAGAAACTCTCTCTCGTGCATCCAAGATCGCCGAAATCCTACACTAAGGCAATTTATCTTTGTGCATGTCATTCAACACCTCAAGATATCTTGAACCTCATTTTCTAAAGCCTGGTTCACTGGGTTCAGGGGTTGATTCAGCCTCAGTAATCAGAGCTCACAACAGAATGACACTAAAACCCGTTCTCAGCCATTTGACAGCTTTTTTTAAGCTTATTTGGAGGACAAAGGAAGTCGTCTCTCATGATATCACCCCAAAAAACTTGTCTTTGAATTAATAGCCAGCCCGGGCAATAATAAGAGCAATTAGTGCATACCACTTAATGGCATGTCTAACGAGATTTCATTCAAAATGTCTGCATTCATTAGCAGTATTTGGGATGGTCTATGAAGCTGATGCCATTTTTAGCAAGCCTACAGGCTTGGAACCCCGCAAAACCCTAAACTGGGGCAGTTTATTTTACGCGGTTCCCTCACCCTTGTCCAATACATAAGAATGGGTTCGTCTCGCTAAGGATGTGTCTCTCTTGTCGAGGATCGCATGAAACCCTAAACTGGGGCAGTCTATTTCATGCGATCTTTCCATTTTCTCTCTCCCCCAGCGGGACGATCATTGTCAAAACCCACCAATAAACCCATGAAACCGCAGTGCAATATAAATGAGTGTGATACGAGCGGGTTCAAAACCACCATCTATGATGAAAATGCAATAGTGCATGCATACATCAGCAGCCCTTTCAAAGGAAATTTTCTAGAGTTATACATGTAAGTCCTACCTAGAGGCATTGTTTCTTGCTCACATCAGTAGCCTTCTCAAAGGTAATTTCCATAATCATACATGTAAGCCCTATCTAGAGGTATTGTTTCTTGTTGCAACCCTTTCAAAGGCAATTTTCTAAAGTTATGCATGTAAGTCCCACCTAGAGGAATTGTTTTTCGCACATGTTAGTGGCCCTTTCAAAGGTGATTTCCCAAAGCTATGCATGTAAGTCCTAGTTTGAGGCATTGTTTTTCACATATAGCAGCAACCCTCTCAAGGGAACTTTTCCTACAGTCATACATCAGCCCTTTCAAAGGTAGTTTCCAGAATCATACATGTTAGTCCTAACCAGAGGCATTGTCTTTCATACACATCCACAGCCCTCTCAAAGGTGATTTTCTAGAGCTATGCATGTAAGTCCTAACAAGAGGCATTGTTTCATATATACATCATGAAGCTACAAAGAGATAATATCATACATCAAGGCCCATTGTGGGGCAATATAATATACATATGTCCAGGCCTATCAAGAGGCGATACATAATATGCATGCATAACTGTCCCATCAAGGGGTAATGTCTACAAGATACATGAAGAATATATACATGCCTACGCAAGGCTACATCATGCTACAACAAAGGGCTAACCTTACTGAGAATCATCATCTCTAAAATACTTGTCGCTATCATCATCATCACCATACTTTCAAGAGAAACAAGGGAAGGACCTGCGCTGCCTTAAGTTCTAGGAGTGTATCCTAGGTCCTGAGAAAGCCCCAGAGTCTAACCAAAAGAGCCGCAAATGCATGGTGGACCTAGAGGAGTTAGCATATACCTGGGCTCGTATGAAGGAACAATGGGCCTAAATATAAGGTCGAGGCGGAACATGAATATGAGCCGCTCGTAACTCTTCTATCAAAACCATGGTATAGCCATGAAGCATGGCTAGCTTTCTCTACGGTAGTAGCACGAGCCTCTCTATCCCTCTACCAAAGCTCCCTCTCCCAAGCTAATGCTCGAGCAATCTCGTCCTGTATATGCACCTTCCTAACAGTAACAGTAGTCTCAAGCTTTGTCACCCTGGCCTGCAAAGCCTCTATACACAATCTTTACTCAGCTCCAGAAGCCACCTAAGCTTGAATAATGCCTCTCAGCACTCTACCCCCACTCACAGGAACATCTTCAATGATAGGCCCGATAAAGGATTCTATAAACCGAGTGGCATAATCCCTGCTAGTATCCACATAGGCATCAAAAGAACCTATCACGTAAGTCGGGTCATCCATAACAACGAACTTAAATGACAAGCTGGGAGGAGGTGGATCCCTGGGTACCCCGAAAACTGGCATGACCTGATGGAAGGTCCTTTCAGCCAAAAGAAACTACCAACTTAATAGGGCCCAGAACTGGGGTCGTATCCTCGACTGGCCCATGGCAATGGTAAGCTCTGATCTCCCCAGCAGTGAGCCATCATAAGGACAAACCACTATCTCACCCCAGGCGATGGAGTCTAAGGTGGCAAAGATAGTGACTAGTTGCACCAGGAAAACCCTGGTGATCCTACAGTGAGATCAAGCATGTGCTCGAGGATACACTGTGGCTAACAAACCCAAGAACCGTGGTCGCAAAGCTGGGATGTACTCATATGCCTACCAAGTCAAAATTTGCTAACACCACTCCAGACTCCTAAAATCCCACTGTGAAGCTCACCTTAAGAAAGTGATAAAAAAAAAATGTAAGTGTCGGTCCTTCCTACATTGAGAGAGAGAAAGCTCTCGAAACTCCACGCAAACCACATGCACCAATCAGTTGAGAGAGGCCTCCAACGGGCTCCCCCAAGAGATCCAAAGGTCCAAGAGATCCATGCTGTCCAAGTTACCAAGAGATCCAAGTGTCCAAGAGCTTCCTTGAGAAGTTGGCATTGTCAAAAGCTGAGCTTTTCCTCGTAATTGCATTTCCTTGTATTGTAAAAGACCCACTGTTGGAGTTGATGAACCCTATGTTGTAAAAGCGAATATTGTACATGCATGTCGCATTACCAAACATATCATGAAATTTTTGGTTACTTTCCAATCTCGTGCATTAATCTTGCATCATAGTAGAAACTCACCATGATAAATACTCGAACAAGGGTGCAAAGCCAAATTTTTCTGAAATGGTAGGTGCTTGTTACATAACAAGGATGTAAACTCACTTGATTTTGGTGTTGTGTTTCCACATTATCAAATGCACCCTATTTCTGTCACGTCCCATTCATTCTCAGGATTAAAAGGTTGCTAAAAAATTGCTAAAGGAAAATAGACTAAGCTAACACCACATTGTGATCCCATCATCACTAAGTCCCGTGCAAGAGAGATGTCTGCTAGTGGGCCTTTGACTCCCGAAGTGAGTCCAGCCGAGTTCATTTAGATGAAAGAGTAAATGTCAGAATTGTTCCATATGGTGCAACAGCTAGTTATAGAAGGAGGACAAAACTCTTCCAGTCATAGTCAAGGAGATCCCTTAACCGAGAAGGAAAATTAGCCCTCACCAGAATAGGATCAGGGCCACCATATATCACCCCAAGGTAGTGACCAAGAAATGGGTCCTTCTAAGGATAAGACCCTCGAATCTGGGTATGGCCAAGTCAAGAGCCAAGTGGAAACTATGGCTGAAAAGCTTCGAATCATAGAGGGCTCCAACGCCCATGGAAGTGTTGATCAAGAGAGTCTCACCAACTTCCCTCAGGTCATTATGCCTCCTAAGTTCAAGGTGCTAAAGTTCATCAAGTATGATGGTACTGGAGACCCTTGCGCACACTTGCGCATGTTTAGTCGGAAGATGGCTCCCTATGGGGATAGTCACCCTTTGCTTTGCCAGATTTTCCCCGATAGTTTAACCGGCTCCGCGGCCACATGGTATGCGAGTTTGGAAAAGACCTCTATCTACATGCCGCAGGCACAATTCCCCATATAATATGCTCAAAGGGAGGCCCTAGCTACACTTCACAGGCGTAGTTGCTTCTACCCTTCACCGGAGGCTCATGCTCCCCTCCGAGGATAAGATTGTCACTATTATGGTTGAAAAGCCCCTAACCATCTTCAAAGAGACCTCTATCCCCTACATTGGTGCTAATGCCTTTCTAGAGGCAACTTTCCATAGTTTTGAGCTAGTCTCCATGATCTCCAGAGCTTTGGAACTCGAGTTAGCATGGCCCTCTGCTACTTTAATGGCTACCAAGGAGATGCTCAAATTTGGCTATCAGTTAGGCCAAGGCTTCAGTGCTGTAGGACATGGGTATGCTTCTCTGATGAACTCCCAGACAACAAAGAAGGATTCGGTCTAGGCTACAACCCCTCCAATGAAGAACTTTTCTAGGCTTCCAGAGGAAAGAAAAGGAAGTGTACTAGCCAAGGGATGTCCATTCCGCACATTAGGGTCACTTTTCCAGCTTTGGCCAAGGTCATCAGCTATCGGGCATTGGGCAAAAGCTGCCTTTTAAAACTCGATAGATGCTATTTGTTGAGCTAGCCGTCGAGCTTTAAAATCCAGCACTTCTTCACTTGTTTCTTGGACAGATTTTCATGACTTTAACACTTAGACTTGAACTCTTGTTCCTTGAAGCATTAAACACATCCCAGATCTACCCAATTACAAGTGAAGTGCGTTTTTGCAAAGGATTAGCCAATTCTATATTGACATATGTTCCAAACAAGCTTCACATATGTCCTAACAATCTCTCCCTTTGGCAATCCGTGACAAAACCACAACAAACAAATGAACATATAAGAGAAGTCATAAATCACTCAACTTATACTCACTTGTTAAATACAATAAAATCTATCCTAACACAAACTCTTGAAAAACTTTGCAAGAAGAGAGTTCATGGCATGAAAGACTTTGACAACCTGTATTTCTGAGACACTCTAAACAAAACTCATCATGGCATCTTAGTGTGAGATAGAAATAAAAAATTGCATACAATTAATAAGGAGCATGTGCATAAAGAGAGAAAAGAAACAACACATGAATAGATAGGTAAATAAACATACATCCACACACACACATATATATATATCAAAAGATAAGTATAATGTATGTCAAATGGTCACAAGACTAGTATATACGAGGTAAAAGTAAAAGAAAGAAAAGAAAATACATAATAACTTCACTACATCCCTTAAAATGTAAACAATCCCCCTATCACAAAAATGTCCTATGCTAACTCTCCCCCTAAATACATGACTACTATTATCCCAAAACTACTCCCCTTTTTTGTCATGAATGATAAAGGGTATGTAACTCAAGCAGTCATCTTGTCATCATCGGAAGAGCTAGCATCCTCATCCCCATCTTATCATCATTGTCGGAGTCACCATCAACTCCTTATCCTTAGATGCCTCTGGAGAATGAGAGGGAGATGCCACGAAGCCACCAAGGTGAGCCTGTCGTCGGGCAATACGGCCAATACGATTGTTCACTTGACATAACTCATCACTGAGTGTCTCAAGGCGAGCATCTATGCCCTGAAGCTACGCCATGACCGCCTCGAAGGTCACACCACCCGCTAATGAAGAAGGAGTGGATGAAGAAGGAGCAGAAGAAGCTAGAGGAGTCACTGTTTCGACTCATGGCTACTTCAATTGATGTGGGCCCCACTTCGTCTAACGGTAGTAATGTCTATGGCACATATAGGAGAGAAGTGTGTAGACTCAAGATAGGACACAGAAAAGTGGCAGAGAATTCGCGTGATAGCCGAAGGAAAAATGAGCTTATCACGGGTCGTTGTATCCCTATAAACATCTATAGGGGAGAGAATGAAGTAAGAGGAATGAAAGTTTAAAATGTGTATAAAACACCCTTGAACGTTTAGACCCCAAATTATAAAATTACCAATTCAAGCTTATAATCAAACAATTAATGTGCGGAACATGAACATAAGCCAATCACAGAATTGATAACTAATCTATGCCAAATATAAACACATCTTAGCAGTAAATATAAGGCAAAGATAAAGGGAAAGAAGATGCAAACACACGGACAACACACGATGTGTTATCAAAGAGGAAACCGAAGTTCTCGGCTTAAAACCTCATCACCGCCCTCCAAGTGGTCAAATAATCCACTAAAGAATGTAGTTAGGATACATGAACAGTAGAAGACCCTCCAAGCCTAATCAACCCAAGTACCTAAGCACTCCAAGCTTCTTGCTCTATCAATTTAGTGGGTATAAGGGTGTGTGTTTGGAATATGAAGAGTTAGTTTTTGCCAAACAGGGCTGATTGGCGGCTTGATCTCGCGGCTTGTTCAAGTCGCGAGTTTAAGTCGCGACATAACAGCCTGGCCAGCCTGGGACTTTTGTCCTATAGTGCGACAGCTGGCGCGACCCTTCAGCTCCCCATGTGTGCATCTCACGTGCCTGCAGTTGGCGGCTTGCCAGTCGCGTGTCCTAGCCGCAAAACTCTGCTTTCTTGCACATACTTGAGCTTTTCTTCACATCTTCTCACACACTACCTTTACAATAATCCCACCTAAATACAGGGTTACTAAGTGCTTAAATTACAAGAAAATTGGCACGGAATAAAGCCAACAAGATGGTTGATAAATTTCAACCTTACAATCTCCCTCTTTGGCTATTCCGTGACAAAACCCTAAAACAAACTCTAGACTTAACGCGTGAGTTGGGAACAGTTGAAAAACTCACTCATACCTAACTCTAGAATCTGTGGAGCTTTAGAACTATAAGAACAAGTAACTCTTGAAACACAACAACACAATAAGTTCATTGTATGCAGAAAACTTGTAAAGAAAATGGAACAAGCACAATGCGATCAAGCACAATGGAATAAAGCAATAAACCATGGCAAGACCAAAACATGCTGTTAGGTTCTAAGGTCCATGGTATCAGAGCATGGTAGCTCTTTTTGATTGAGATTCTTTAATATCTGAGCTGATCCTTGACCCCTGTTGTCATGGAGCATGGACACTCTCTGTTTGTTCCTCCTCATTTTGATGGGAACAACTATGCCTATTGGAAAGTAAGGATGAAAGCATTCCTGAAATCCATTGATGAAAGGGTTTGGAACTCCGTTGAATACGGATGGGAGAAGCCCGCTACTCTTGTGAGTGAGTGGCAAACTTCTGAAAAAGAAGCAGCAAGCTTCAATAGCAAAGCTATGAATGCTATCTTTAATGCTGTTTCTATGGAGGAATTTAAGAGAATCTCTAATGTTGAGGTTGCTCATACTGCTTGGAAAATCCTCCAAACTGTGCATGAAGGCACAAAGGCAGTTAAGATAAACAAACTGCAGCAATTAACTTCTAGGTTTGAAAACATTAGGATGTCTGATGATGAATCCTTTGATGAATTTTATGCCAAACTGAATGATATTGTTAATTCTGCTTTTAATTTGGGTGAAATCTATGATCAACCTAAGATTGTTAGGAAGATTCTTAGATCTTTAACTGAAGACTTTAGACCCAAAGTGACTGCCATAACTGAAAGCAAGGATGTGGACTCCATCCCTGTTGATGAGCTTGTAGGATCTCTTCAATCCTATGAGTCTGACCTACCTAAAGTAAACAAATCCAAATCAATGGCTCTTAAGTCAGTTGATGATGTTGATGGTGGTGGATTTGATGATGAGCTCTCTGCTACAGAGATTGCCTATCTTGCCAAAAACTTTAAGAACTTTCTTAGGAATACAAATAGAAAGGCAAGAGGTACTTACACTGCTGAACCTAGAAATTTTAGGAAGAATGATCCCACTAAGGTTAACAATTTTGAAAAACCTAGAGAAAATTCTGGTCAATCTTCTAATAACTCTTTGGGTCCTCAGTGTTTTGGCTGTCAAGGGTATGGTCATGTGAAGTCTGAATGTCCTACATTCTTAAGGACTAAGGGTAAAGCTATGGCTGTAACCCTTAGTGATAATGAGGTTTCTGATGATGAGTCCGGTGGAGACGAGGATGGAAACTTCATTGCTTTCACGGCTACTGCTATAGTCAATGAAGGCATATCTGCTGAAGAGAACCCTTCTGATGGGGAACTCTCTGAAGATGCAGATCTTCAAGAGGCCTATAACAAACTTTGCAAAATTGCTGCAAAGGATGCTATGAAAGTTGATCTTGGCCTAAAGAAAATTGATTCTCTTGAGCTTGAAAAGAGAAATTTGCTTGTTAAACTGTTTGATGCAAATGAACTTTTGAA
>NW_027069717.1:957558-968376 GCF_002906115.3 Quercus suber
AAAGAAACGCATTACTTCCTAAAATAATAATAACTAAATAAATAAAATACATCGCTTACTAAAATTTTATTAGCAAATATGGAAAAATAAATCCATGTATGTCGTTGACACACTTACAACAAATATAGAGGAGACTTGAACTGTTTCTATGAATTTTCCTCTTCTCCAAAATTACTCTCTCTTTTGACATAAATTAAAGTCTCCATGTAAGTAATCATCTGTAGAGATTCAGGTACTCCATCAATTTGAAGATTAGTCATCTCTTGGGTAGCGGGGTCATACATGACCAATTGGCCCTCATCATTTCCCATAAACATGCTGTCATTCTTCCAAAATCCTAATGGTTTGTTGATTCCCATAAGAGGTCGTCCAATACAAAATTCAAGCAACAACCAAATATAAAACAAGTCTCCGACTTTTTTCTGTCTTTGATAAAATTAACCTTTGAAAATAATTCATTAAACTCAAAAAAACTTGTCCAATTATCATTAGATATCCTCATACTGTTATCATTTGGTAGGTGTGTTGTTAGGAATACCTCATTGCGAATATCAAATGATAAAATGCTCTCGAGATCACCACAAACTGCCCACCAAGAAAACATCCCTATTGTGTAAGTCCTGATGAAGTGCAGATTCGTCAGTCGTTGTAAGTGCATCCAAATGGAGCCAACTGTTCGTCCGTGTCGTTGTGAAAATGGTAAGATAGCTCCCTTAAGGTGGTCACTGGTGTGGTGCCTACCACAACGTCTCCGATGCCAAAGTCAGTATAAGAAAGCTTATAGGAAATAATAGATTATCTGAATACTAGTAATGCTCTTTAGTGTGTTTATGTACCTTGTATTGGTGCTGCGAGAGCTTTATACATATTTCCATAGCTCCTAGCCATTGTGGTTGTTAATGTGGCTTTAATGTCTCTCTTGGTAACGCCTCATGCTTAATAATGTGTGCCTTAATGAGGCATCCAACGGTCTGTACAGCTAGTCTTGTAATTGCTCGAGATATTATTGGCTGTATTAAATGGCTTCGCTATTCTCGTTAGTGATATGGACATGTGGTTAGCTCGTCTCAGAGGATGGCCTCGTTGGTCTTGACGAGATCGTTCAGGGAGGTTGAATTCGTCAATCCCATCAGTTGCCCGCGGATTCTGTGGTCGTCGTGACGTGTCATGACGATCATAGAAGATGAAAGATCTTTGGGCTGTACATGACTCTTGGGATTTCACTCCGCATTAAATGCATAGTGGTGGCACCATACGTGTTTTGGCCACGTGACATGTTATGATCAATGGAGTTAATGCTCCAATTGGTATGACTCTTGGGTTTCTCGCTGAATTTCAGTTTTTTGAGCCTTGGTTTTAAAATTCTCATCTTCTCATTTTCCATTCACTTTTCCCAAACTCCCAATCATTGCTCTGAGTATTTTCTTCTCTAACCTTTCTATGCAATTCTTCTCCGAGCTGGTGCGTGGTGTGGTTGAGCTTTCTATATTTCCCCTTTTTTGAGGTACACTTCTCTCCCTCTTTCTTGCTTCTTTTTTCTTTTCGTCATAGTCATAAACTATGATAAGTTTATGATTTTCTTTCCTTTTTCTTTTGTGTTTGTTTCTGGGTTTTGGGATTTTTAGGATTCATCTTTTTCCCTTTGCTTTTTGGTTTTTCCATGGTTAGTGGCTCTGAGGTTAGGATAGCTTTCCCATTGGACCATTCTCCTGACTGCCTCAGGCTTGTTCATGGACTTCCTGATGGGTTGGTCTGTCATTACCAGGATGGGGTTCGCCTGAAAGTATGGTCATAGCTTGCGTGAAGCTACTATCAGCGCAAATGCGATATTTTCGATTCTGGGATACTTAGCTTTTGCTCCTTGGAAAGCTTGATTGATGTAGTAAACTGGGAGTTGTTTCTTGTCCTCTTCTCGAATTAGCGCTACGCTCATGGTTGTGACTGATATTGCCAGATACAAATATAGATTTTCTCCATCCTTTGACAAACTTAGGAGGGGTGGATTACTCAGGTAGCACTTGAGTTCTTGAAATGCAGCCTCACATTCGTTAATCTAGGCAAAAACTTGCTTTAGTGTCTTGAAGAAGGGCAAGCATTTGTCCATCGCTTTAGAGACGAACTTATTGAGTGTTGCTATCCTTCCTGTGAGCTTCTGGACATCTTTGACGGTTTTGGGTGATGCCATATCGAGTATGGCTTGTACCTTCTTTGGGTTTACTTCTATCCTCCTTTGGAATACCATGAATCCCAAGAACTTCCCCGAGGCTACTCAAAAGACGCGCTTACTGGGGTTCAATTTCATCTGGTATTGTCTGAGTGTGGCAAATGTTTCCTTGTGGTCGTCTAAATGGGCAGGCTCCTCCTTGCTCTTGACGAGCATGTCGTCCACGTACACTTCCATATTTCTCTCGATCTGCTTGCTGAACATTTTGTTCACTAACCTCTAGTAAGTTGCTCCTGCATTTTTCAGTTTGAAGGGCATTACTTTGTAACAGTAGAGCCACTGACTTGTGATGAAAGCGGTTTTCTCCTGGTCCTCTTCAGCCATTTTTATCTAGTTGTACCCTGAGAAAGCATCCATGAATGTCAATAACCTATGCTCGGCAGTAGAATCCACCAATTGGTCTATCCTTGGCAGAGGGAAACTGTCTTTTGCATAGGCTTTGTTCAGGTCCGTGAAGTCCACACACATTCTCCATTTCACATTTGCTTTCTTCATTAGGACGACGTTAGCGAGCCACTTTGGATAGTAAACCTCCTGAATAAAGCCAGCTGATAACAACTTGTTGACCTTGTTTGTAACTACTTGGTTCCGTTCTAGAGTGAAGACTCGTCATTTTTGCTGGATGGGCTTCGCCTTCAGGTCCACACTTAGTTTATGTTGGATGACTTTTGGGGATATACTTGGCATGTCCTCGTGACTCAATGCGAAGACATCTAGGTTCTCTTTAAGGAACTAGACGAGTCTTGTCCTCATCTCGGGACTTAATGTCATCCCTATTTTGGTCGTCTTTGTTGTCTTGCCTTGGACCAACTCCACTGTCTCTAGGGCTTTCACTTTATCTTCCTCCTTCTCTTCGATCATCCATGTATGGTTTTCTTTTGCAACTAACACTGCCTGGTAGCATTCTTTGGCCAATACTTGATCTTTTTTCACCTCGCCCACACTGTTCTCTATCGGGAACTTTACCTTCAAGCAATAAGTAGACGTGGCTACCTTCCATCAGTTAAGAATGGGTCTCTCGATGATAACATTGTAAGATGAAGGACAGTCTACGACCAAAAAGTCTAGCTAACGAGTCAACTGTCTTAGGTGAGTCCCCACTGTCACCATCAGTGTCACTATGCCTTTGGGATACACTCTATCTCCACTGAAGTTGAAAAGGGGAGAGTCAAATGGGCGCAGCCTTCCTGGATCTAGCTTCAGCTACTGGAAAGCAGAAAGGTAGATGATGTTTGCCAAGCTACCATTATCCACGAGGATTCTCCTAGTATTGAATCCTTCTATCATGAGCATTATGACCAAAGGATCATCATGAGGTTGCTTCACCCCTCTAGCATTTTCTTCTGAGAAACACATGTTTCGGTCCGTCTGTCTTTGTTTAAATAGGGCATCCTGTGGACGTTGTTCACCTACCTCTGATATACTTTCTTAAGAGATTTGAACGACCCACCTGTGGATGGACCATTTATGATCGTTTTAATCTCCCTGATCACATTTGGTGGGCGTTGGGACGTACAATCCTCGTCATTGGGTGAGAATTCGTGCTGGTTTTTGTTATCATCTCTGAATTTACTAGATTCCCCATTTTTCACATACTTCTGCAGTTTCCTTTTCTGTATAAGGTCCTCTATCTGTTCCTTTAGGTACTTGCAATCCTCTGTGTAGTGGTCGTGATTCTTGTGGAATCAGCAGTACTTCTTCTTGTCATGGATGTTGGGGGACGAATGTAATGGCCTTGGCCATTTGAGGTAATGCTCGTCCTTAATTTGCGCCAAAATTTTGTTAACAAGCATAACTAAAGGAGTGAATTTTACCATTCGAGGAGTTTTTTCGTCTTTCCTTTTACCCCCGTCATTAGTTCGATGATCTAGACGCTCCCTTTTTTGTCCTCTACGATTGCCTTCCTTCCTTCCCATATCTCCTAGCTTTTCTACGTCCTTTATGGCGGCTAATGTATCTTTAGTGTTCATGTACTTTTGTGCCTTCAAGAGCATCTCTGCCATCGTTTTAGGAGGAATCTTCGCAAGTGAAACCATGAACTCTTTGGACTTCAGCCCCGCCTTAAAGGTCGTTAACTGCACCTTGTTGTCAGCTTCATCTACCTCTAGGGTCTCACGAGTAAAGCGTTTCACGTACGACCTTAAGGTTTCTTTCTCCCCTTGTCTAATGGTGAGTAAGTGGTCCGCTGGCCTCTTAGGACATTGTCCTCCAACGAAGTGGTGTAAAAAGGCGTTGCTCAACTGCTCAAAGTTATCGATGGACGAAGTTGGTAACTTTGTGAACCACTCCCTTGCAGCTCCTTTGAGAGTGGTGGTGAAGGAACGACACAATATCTTGTCAGGAGGTTATTGAAGGCCTAGTGTTGTCTTAAAGGTGTTAAGGTGGTCCTGGGGGTCCTCAAGTCCGTCAAACGGCTTAAGCTGTGGTAGACAAAACTTTAATGGCACAGGGCATTCTAAGACTATCGTGGTGAATGGCGAGTCTGTTGCCTTAACCATTCTGTCTAGACTTCGGTCTGTTTTCTCCTTAATGGCGTTCCTCAACTCATCCATTTCCTTTCTTATCTACAGGAGAAGGTCTAAATTTTGTTTGTCTAGAGTAGTTGGTCTTCGACGGTCACTCCTCCTATGGCTATCCCCCTCATCCTCTTGGTTGGCTTTGGACCGATTCTCCTCCTATTGAAGCCGTAGCCTCATTTCTTGATTTTGTCTGGTAAGCTCTTCGACGGTGGCTTAAGAGCCTGGACTTGCTGAGCTAAGGTTGTTGAATCCTGGTTGGACTCCATCTGAATGTAGAGGTTGATTGGAAACTATGTTTTTGAACTTGAGTACGAAAGAATGTCTTCCCCATAGACGGTGCCAAACTGATGAAATGCAGATTCGTCAGTTGTTGTAAGTGTGTCCAAATGGAGCCGAGTGTTCGTCTGTGTTGCTGTGAAAATGGTAAGATAGCTCCCTTAAGGTAGTCATCGGGGTGGTGCCTACCACAACATCTCCGTTGCCAAAGTCAGTATAAGAAAGCTTATAGGAAATAACATATTATTAGAATAACTAGTAATGCTTTTTAGTGTGTCTATGTACCTTGTATTGGTGCTGCGAGAGCTCTATATATGTTTCCACAGCGCCTAGTCATTGTGGTTGTTAATGTGGCTTTAATGTCTCTCTTGGCAACGCCTCATGCTCAATAATGTGTGCCTTAATGAGGCATCCAACGGTCTATACAGCTGGTCTTGTAACTGCTCGGGACATTATTGGTTGTATTGAATGGCTTCGCTATTCTCGTCGGTCTTGACGAGATCATTCAGGGAGGTTGAATTCGTCAGTCCCATCAAGTCCTATTATAACTACATGAAACAGTATAACCGGCACAGAACTACTAACCTTTTCTCCATGAATCAATACTCAAACAATATATCTCAGCTTCGTAAAAAAATTCCAAATCATAATAGGTCAATTTAGGATTACGGTCATAGATTTCTAAGATCTTGACTACCTTGTACTCAGTAGTTTTGACTTCCAAACCAAACCCAAGATCTCGAATTTGAGCACCGCCTTGGGGGTTGGATATGTGGGACTCAGGAACAACTTTTGCTTCTTTTGTTGCCGGGTTCCATACAGCAATATTCAAGGGGAAGAGACCAAGAAGACAAACAAGACCATTGGATGAGCCCACGATGTCAAATTTTACAAGATTATCAATACCAAAATATGGTGAAGAAACAGGTTGTGTTGATGATATTTCAAGAGTTTCATATAGAAGCTTGGAGAAAACATAATCATTGGAAGTTTTCTCGCATCGAAGAAGAAGGACACTGACATTCTCGTTCTTGTTCAAGGTGGTCTGGTTATGGAGAAGGTGTTTATTGATGAAGTTTTGGCCATTAATGAGGACATACCATGATTTACAAACACACTTAAATCACAATAAAGACATCACCAGCAGCCATAGCAAAATTTGTATCACCAAGTCTTTAGGCATTTCATTAGTCGTCAAATTGTGTTTCTTCCTTTCCTGGGCTATAAAGAGGAAAATTAACGATCAACAAACACAAAGATGAGAAACTATTTGGTCTTGGGGGAAAGCTAAAATCACTTGAAAACGAATAACAATCATTAATTCCAATTTTAATTTTGATTGCACAACCTGCAACATTACAGTTACAAAAGGTATTATGCTCCATCATTTGGGGGGGGGGGGGGGCGAAATAAAGCGAATGGGACTTTTATAAAGAACAGAGATACACCAATATCAAACACATGAGATTAAAATTCTAAAATCATTAAAACTCTCTCTCTCTCAATCTCACCCTCCCTCATCAACACCATGGGCACTTTTGGTACGTTGTAATGATTATTACATGGGAATAGGAATAAGTATTACAATGAATATATTAAGTTGGAATGTAATAAGTATTACTATTCATTAGTTTGGTGACCATTTAGGAATAAAATTCTGAATATGCATCCCCAATTTAGTAGAGTATAAAAAGAAAATGTAATCAAATAATTTTTAAGTCAAATTTCCTAAAATACACTTATTTTAGGGTGTCCAAAATAGAGTTAACAATTAACAAGAAAGAATTTTTTTTTTTTTTTTTTTTTTTTGAAGATGTGGCAACTAATAGCTTTTTAGGAAATTTTTTTAGAAAGTTATTACATAAAATGAATGAATAGATATTCAGTACTTTTGATAAGGAATAATTATTCCTCATTTTAAAGAATAGCCATTCATAAGGAATAACTATTTATTGTAATAAAAACATAACCAAACAACCGAATAGTTATGCCATAGGAATATCTATTACATTACAATGTCTATTACAGTCTACCAAACATGTCCCATGTCTTCAAAGCTATTAAACGTGTAAAGGTAATAATCATAGAAGTAGTACTACACTAACACCACACCCAAAAATACTAAATCGCCACATGGGTTTTGCTCCTTTGCTTGTTTCATCATCTTTACATTCTGGGTTTGCCTCATTTTCAAAGATTTTGGTCTCAAACATGAATCATCCCCACCTGGTTTTTCCCCAATATTACTAATCCCAAACTACAAAATAATATGTTCTCATTACAAAGTTGAGTTTTCACAAAATTTCAAACATTTTAGTCCAAAACAACAAAAACCCCATCTGGGCCGCCCTCATTTTCCTCTCATTTCTACATTTTTCACAAACAAAACAGAGTATTAATTCCTTTCCCCTCTCTGTCTCACCTTTCCCTTTTTTTTGGCAGTAGTGTCAATTGCTCTCTCTCTCTCTCTCTCTCTCTCTCTCTCTCACAAAGACAAATGCTATCTCTCCAAGCAAAGGACAACCAATCAGCATGCCTCTCTGGCAACCCCATCGAAGACTGCTGGTGCTATGACCCAAACTAGCAAAACAACTGCCAAAGACTCCTGGACTGCTCCATCGGCTTCGACTACACTGCATTTGGTGTTATGGCAGTGAAAGCATGGGTGTTCCCTCATTGTTGGATATAAAACTAAAGTGTCACAAGGAGTCTCGAAGACTTTGTTAGCTTTCAGCTTTCACCTTTTGCCAAACTAGTAAAACAACTGCCAAAGACTCTTAGACTGCTCCATCGGCTTCGGCTGCACTGCATTTGGTGTTATGGCAGTGAAAGCATGGGTGTTCCCCCGTTGTTGGATATAAAACTGAAGTGTCACAAGGAGTCTTGAAGACTTTGTTAGCTTTCAGCTTTCACCTTTTGCCAATCTCATTGCAAAACCATCCTACTTGAGTCAAAAGAGAAGGAGATGAAGGTAGAGTTTGGATTGCGCGTTTGGAGTGTTTCTCAATGCGGCTGCGTTTTTTTGTGGGTCATGTGCATTTTTCACGAGAACCACAAGTACTTTTTTCACCAAAAACAATTTTAAAACTGGGTTTCACGGTACTATTCACACATTTAAAAATTATTTTGCTACAGTGTTTTTAGTTTTCAATTTTCAGTAATAAGCAATATCTAAACAGACCCGAAATTTGATGAAAAAAAGAGTTGTAGGGATTTTATAATTTTTCCCCAAACTTGATCTCACGTGTCAACATCAAATTTGGTTTTTTTTTTTTTTTTTTTTTTTTTAAGAAAAAAAATTTAAACTAAGTACCATTGACATTTGATATGACATGCATAAAAATTATTTTTTGTTACACTGTTTGACACATCTGATTTTTTCATCTATGAGGATAACGGTGGGGACCAAATTGACATGGAAGTGAAAGATTAGGGACAAAATTGACACTATTAAAAAGTTAAGGACCAAATTGACATATGGTGTAAAAAATAGGGACTAACTATGTAGTTTACCTTTAAAATTATCGTCAAATACATAAATATCTACACACTTTGGAAGTGCTGTACAACACTAAAAAGTAACTTAGGGGCCATTTGGTATGGTATTTTAAGCAACATTTTTTCAATTTTTAAACAACATTTTACGTATTTCCACGTACTTTTTTAACCACACGTATTTTCAAAAAATATAAACAACGTTACTAGAACAATATTACCAAACGGCCCCTCAATTTTTGACCACACATTGTAGCTAAGTAGCTTTACTATCTTCCACCAAAAAATTAACTCGCTATTAAAAATAATGAAAGTACATAATATCACAACAACTAGATATAGCCAGAGTGTGAAAGGAAGAGAAAAAGAGAGATACTAGTGGTTGCCGCTGGCATGGATTGGAGCAAGAGCCGGAGCTGAGCAGATGATGTCTTGGTCTCACCGAGGGGCAATTGGCGGTGCATAGCAATCATATGACACAGATTTGTTTTGTTCTTTTGGCTTTTGGGTGTTTTTTCTTTGATTTAGAATTTGTTAAAAGGAAAAAATGGGGGGTTTTCGAATTTTTTGTTAAATTATGTTGGGTTTTTCTTTTATTAAAATAGTTCAAAATTTTGATTCTTCAATTCTAAAATTTGAAGGGGGCCGGTGAATACATTCATTGTTTTACTACTTTTAATGGAGAATTCAAAAGGTTAAGGGGGGCCAAGGTTGGCCCCAACGTGGCTCCGATAGTGGTAAAAAACCTTAAGGTTTACGACATCAAATCCACAATAAATCCTGTATCGCAAGGCTAAGAGACATGCTAACATATACTATTTGAATGAATGCAAGCATAAACATTATAATCTTACATATATGCATATACATTATATTATTTTATCCTTAGGTAAATCTCACAAGAAATACTAATGCTCCATTTATTTCGGTATGATTTTTTTTTTAAACAAAGAACTACCCTTATAGTAACACCTCTCTCTCTCTCTCTCTCTCTCTCTCTCCAGATCGTATTTTGAATATTGTTGACTTTTTGTTGACTAATCATTAACTTTTTCCAAATAACAATTTTTTTGGCTTAAACCAGTCATTTTCCCATTTAAATTTTTTGTATTGATTCTAAATTTGGGTTTTGTTTTTTCATTTGAGACTTCCAGATATCCCAAAATTATAATACAATTTAGATAATTAAATTAAATTACTCAATCAATAATCAAAATATAATTTAGGAGTGCCTCTAATCGCATTTGCATGATTAACAATTGCAAAGTTGCAAATGCAAGTGATTAAAAAGTGCACACAAAATATCGCCAAAGTCAAGAATAGGAAATAGACACAATGGTGGTCATAGTTAAATTCATCAACAACAATATGAACTAACATTGATTCAATGGTAGAAACCACTAATCAATTGGCTAGTGTAAAAGAGTCTTGGTTTCCTTCAACTTCACTCAACTACTCAATTTACTATTTAAATTATTCATGTAATACATAAAACATGCTTGATTTAATATTGTAACTTTAAAATATTCTAGTAGGAGATTAAGGAACTATAATAGGAAAATTAGTTTTGGTAGGCAAATTGGGACTGGGACTGGGGGTATTAGCGAAGACAGGCGGTTTTGGAAGGTAGACCATCACGGAGTCCTTTCTGTTCTCATAGCTTGAAGAGCTAAAGCTGCAATTCTTCAGGTCTACTATGATCTTATCCGTACAGAGGTAGATTTAAAAGAGCTGAAGTGTTCCATCTCTGGCTTGATTGCATTGAACACGAGCTCTTTTTGAGCCAAGAAATGAGGGGGAAATATAGTCTTTTTAATTTTGTCCACATTGTAAGCTTTTCTATTTGTAATCTTTGTTCAAAAAATGAGGGGAAAATATAGTCTAAGTTAGTGTGTGTGTATATGTATATATTAACAGCATAGATAATATGACTTAATTAGAGTTACAAAAATTTGGATATCACTACAACAAATCTGGCTTTCTTCAAGGGTCAAAACCCTTAAAAAAAGTATTAAAAAACCTTAAAAAATTTATTTTAAGAGTCCAATTGACCCTTGATAACCTTCGAAATATATATCGTCGAAAAGGAAATTTTGAAGGCTTTCGTGGCCCTCAAAACAAGTGTTCTAATATTATTTTGAGGGTCAAGAGACCCTTAAATAACCTTTTACCAAGGTTTAAAAGGTTTATATTTACAACCATTGATAAATAAGGTTATTTAAGGGGTCTCTTAACCCTCAAAATAAGATTTTATATTATTTTTTTTTAAAAAAAAAAAACCACAATCATGCACAAAATATTTTT